>NW_019396713.1:14702-58980 GCF_000591075.1 Eurytemora carolleeae
GATCAGGGGCCCTTATCTCTTTATCTACATCATGGTTCCTGATCAGGGGCCCTTATCTCTTTATCTACATCATGGTTCCTGATCAGGGGCTCTTATCTCTTTATCTACATCATGGTTCCAGATTATAAGCAAACCCACACAAAAGTACTTATGTCTCTGCACAACCTCTCCTTAAACTGAAATCCTTACAAACTCTTTAATAATTTAAGCTAGTTGATTGTTTTCCTTTTATTAATTTTTCGGAATATTTTGACCCGATCATTAGTCATTTTAAAGGAAAACAGGATACAATGCATACAAAAGGTTACAAATACAGGGTTACCCTAAAAGAGCGAGACTTTTATGACGACCTATATCTCAAAATGATGATCCTAGGATTGAATTTGGTTTCTAAAAAAAAAAAAAAAAAAATAAAATTTGTAAAAAGGTTATGAACACATATTTTATTTCTAACAAAAAAAATCATGCTAAAATAGATCTTATTTGTGCTATGCCATTGTATTACAATTTTTGTTTATTAGCTTGAGAACCCAGCTTTGCCCTGAAACAAAGATTTATTTACAAGATTCAACCTATTCAACTGAGAACTTCAAACCAAGCTAAGAACATTCTGTAGAGTTCCCCCAATCAAAATATGAGAAAAATCGGTCAAGGGGTTCCTGAGTTATGATTGGACATACAAACAACTAAACAGTGGTTACTACTCTATAAATATTCTAGCTTGCCGTTTACCCGCACTTGAACGATTTTTACCAGGAAACTAAATTTTCGGTATTTAAGTCGACTTAATCAACATAGAATCTCTAAACCAAGCTATGAACATTCCCGTGGGCCTCCCGAGTTCCCTTATCTAAATTTGAGGCAAATCTGGTCCAGGGGTTGCTGAGTTATGATCGGACAAACAAACATACAGACAAACAGAGATTACAGCTTTAAATATACCTAAAGAAGAAAAAGATAATTAGATAAGTTTTCTCTAGAAAATACCAGGGTAAACCCTTTTCTAGAATACTTTCTTAATTAAATGATTAGCGTCAGATACTCACATTCTTTGCGTAGTCAGGAGACATACAGGACATATACAGGAGATATACAGATCAGTAGATATGAGATAAAGATGCACAGATAACAAACTTCANAACGTAATTTCAAGTTATCCTTCAATTGTTGATTCAAGACGATCCTGATCATCAACGGCGGAGAAATCTATGTTTTTCTTGCTAAAAATTGTTGTAAACTGTACAAGAAACTGAACTGAGTTTACACTGTCAAAACTTTGCTAAAAATCCTAAATACTACAGGGTCCTACAAAAGGATAAGCCTGTAAAGACGACTTTAATTGTTTAAAATCTTTTTATGGCTCAATGATTGGGCAAAGATAGAAATAAGTTTGCATAGCATTACTGATAATAACAAATATAAGAAAACAGACAATATAAATTCTGTACAGTCTTCTCTAATGTCTCATCCTTTGAGGGTATATACAACGGGGGTTTTGAGGGTATATACAACGGGGGTTTTTAAGATTCAAATGAACATATTTATTTTCTGTGACTTCCGAAAAATGAATGAACATTTTTTAAATACAAAATCGGACACAGACATGCTTTGGCCACTTTATAAAGGGTTAAATAAAAATATAAGTCTAAAGTCCCCTTAACATACTTTCCATGAGGGAGCAGTCCCTTTATAATTCACAAATGGATAAGATACCGGTATAAGATACTATATACCATGCTGCTAAATTATCCAATTATTAGATCTCACTCTCTACCTTTATATATCTCTAATTATAACTCTTGATTAAGTAATCTAATTAAACTGCAATAACTGAAGGTGTGTTCAGATATTTAGCAGCTATTTGAAATATTTCAATTATGGGCGGGGTTAGTCTGGTTACAGTTAATTGGGAGCTCATGTCTTCTGTTATATTCGCTATTTATTGCATTCCTCTACATTACTCCTGCCAACGTTAAACTTGAGAATACACCCCCCTCCCCCTTTGCAAAAATTTAAATCTTTCTGCTTTTTTTCTTTTTTGTTTCTACAATCTCTTTTTTACTTATGTCAATTAAGTATTTCTTTTCTTTTTGATGGTCATTATTACATATTATCTGTTTTAACTCTACTATTTGATATCATAACTTTATTAATTTATTTATTTTCTTCTTTTAGTTCTAAATTTGCCCTTTTTTCTCCCTTTTTCCATTTTCACATTTGCATACCTTTTTGTTACCCAGTCCTCTTTGTCTGAATCTTTATTTGAATTTTATGTCATCCTATAAGCCCCATGATAAAATGTACATATAATGTATATAGCCCCATCTAGCGGTTATTTATTTAAACTGATGACAATTGTCAGATAGACTGGTCTGAAACAAATCCTCTCTGCGGGTTGCCTGAAGGATGAATACCCTGGCCACCTTGAGCCACCGCTTAACATTACCCGAGCCTCCGCCTTATCTTACCCTAGCCTCTTACATCTGACAGACGGTACAAGCTTTCCTTCCGCCGTATAGTTTAAAGCTTATTCTATGCAATACACCACCCATTCTTACATCCAGACAAATCGTACTGTCTGTTAAATATTGAAAGCTCGCTACTGTATAATAGAGGTTGATGGTGGCCGGGGTATCCAGCTCCCTCGCTGCCCAGGAACTCGGCTTGGTTGGGCAGTTATACTGGCGCACGCTGGGCCTACATAGACATCTCAACCAAACCTTTTAAAACAATTTGACTCAGGGATTGATGGTCTTTCTAATTTCCAGCATAGGGGGGTGCCTTAAATTGGTTTTCTGAAAAATGGTTTTAGAATTTAACGTTTTAAAGCTGTTTAAGCAATTTTTTAGGACAATTATATTTCTAATTTGTTTCAAACACAAACTGTGTTAAAATGGTCGTTTTTATTTTACAAAAAGCGACCGTAAACATTATACATAGTAAATTTCCTTCAGGCGTTAGCTTTTCGTTGATTTTCTAAAAAAATATTTTTGATGATATGCTTGCGACTGTGCATTAAACTGAACATGTTTTATTTATTTATGATTAAGTCAAGAAAACAGACGAAAATGTTTCCAGAATTTTTGGCCTCTTGTTAGCTTCATCAATGCAAGCTACACACTACACAGGTTTATCATTATATTTCAGAATATTATTTTCCCTCAGAGGTCGGAAATCTAGTTAATTTTGAACCTTGATCTCGATATCCAAAGTGGGCAATTTTAAATTTGAGGGAAAATGCTTGATTCCTTTATTAACTTTATCCATGCTTGCATGATGTCCATGATGTGACCAGCACTGAATTTCAAGAAGAAATTAGATTAAATCGTCGATCCTCATAACATTGAGATCAATACTTAATCCTGAGAATTAGAACACAAAAGTTCTCAATTTTTTAAAAATTTGGTGATGGTGATGGACCAAACCTCTGTAGAGTAAAAAAGTAGATGTTAGTTCCACATTTATTGAAAATATATTTCGGTCTGGGTTGACCCTCGTCAGTTCTAACAATACAATAATCATCAAAATCGATAAAAAAATTAGATAATGTAAAAAATCACAAAAAAAGATTTTTTAAAATAAAAATTTGGGCTGTCAAATGGACATAAGGGAAACGAATTCAGACTATGAGATGGAAAAAAGATAATTTGCAAATATTCACTGTTAAAAAAATGTTTTAAGACAATTATTATTCCTTAAGATTGTTTCTTCACAAAGATTAAAAACAAACTGTGTAGATGTTCTCAATTCTGAATATTTAAAGGAAGGGAATTGGAAACTGTGCACAAGGCCCCCCACCCATTTATTATTACACCCATATGCATATCAAATGACAGATGAAGATTTTTATTCCATTTTATTGGGACCCCAGCTTTGCCTGCAAACCAAACTTTCTCTATTATAAAGTCAACCCCATAAACATAGAACTTTTAAACCTAGTTAAGAGTTCCTAATTAAAATTTGAAGCAAATCGGTCAATGGGTTAACGAGTTATTATCTGACATACAAAAGCACAAACAGAGATTACTACTTTATATATATAGAATATAGATAGCCTGGGCAAACTTAGCTCTAGTAGTATTTGCGTGAAATTAGGAAAAAAGAAATATTTGAAGCATAAATTCTGTGGACTTGGCTCCCCTGGGTTTTGCTTCTGTTTCTAAAATAAAATGAATTTATTTGAACATTATTTTGTCAGGTTCATTCTAGCTGAGAGAGTGTCATCTATTTACAGTAAAATATATACAAGGGAGTGCTAGATGCTTTTTCATTGTATGTTTGCATTCAACAAAATGTAATAATAATAATAAACTCAACTTACCAATCAGTTGAACCACTTCTACTTAACGTATTTATCAGTGAACCACTTCTACTTAACTACCCAATCAGTTGAACCACTTCTACTTAACTTACCTCCGTTCTAACTTTGTACGTTTAAGAGTTCAGCTTGAGGCCAAAAAGAAGGAGATATACAAGGTACTGTGAACTGTACAAGTCAAATTAAAAAAAAAATTTTGTGCCTCTCATGCTTGACCCAAAAGTGAAACTTCTTTCTTGAAAAATAATTCGGAAACACTTCCTTTAATATTATGTCTTGGTCAAGACTGTGACTGGTAAAATAGATTCCCCAGGGTCTCAGGGGGGTACTCACACAGATTCAAAACATTAAATAAAATTTACTTTTATTAGATGATATAAATCTAGCCAGGACTATTGAAGTGAGGAGTGAGGAGTGAGGAATGAGGAGTGAGGAGTGAGGAGTAAGGNTGTAAATATACATTAAGAACAAGAAAACTTTGAGTAAATATACAGGATGAACCAGAAGACTTTGAGTAAATATACATTAAGAACAAGAAAACTTTGAGTAAATATACAGGATGAACCAGAAGACTTTGAGTAAATATACATTAAGAACAAGAAAACTTTGAGTAAATATACAGGATGAACCAGAAGACTTTGAGTAAATATACATTAAGAACAAGAAAACTTTGAGTAAATATACAGGATGAACCAGAAGACTTTGAGTAAATATACATTAAGAACAAGAAAACTTTGAGTAAATATACAGGATGAACCAGAAGACTTTGAGTAAATATACATTAAGAACAAGAAAACTTTGAGTAAATATACAGGATGAACCAGAAGACTTTGAGTAAATATACATTAAGAACAAGAAAACTTTGAGTAAATATACAGGATGAACCAGAAGACTTTGAGTAAATATACATTAAGAACAAGAAAACTTTGAGTAAATATACAGGATGAACCAGAAGACTTTGAGTAAATATACATTAAGAACAAGAAAACTTTGAGTAAATATACAGGATGAACCAGAAGACTTTGAGTAAATATACATTAAGAACAAGAAAACTTTGAGTAAATATACAGGATGAACCAGAAGACTTTGAGTAAATATACATTAAGAACAAGAAAACTTTGAGTAAATATACAGGATGAACCAGAAGACTTTGAGTAAATATACATTAAGAACAAGAAAACTTTGAGTAAATATACAGGATGAACCAGAAGACTTTGAGTAAATATACATTAAGAACAAGAAAACTTTGAGTAAATATACAGGATGAACCAGAAGACTTTGAGTAAATATACATTAAGAACAAGAAAACTTTGAGTAAATATACAGGATGAACCAGAAGACTTTGAGTAAATATACATTAAGAACAAGAAAACTTTGAGTAAATATACAGGATGAACCAGAAGACTTTGAGTAAATATACATTAAGAACAAGAAAACTTTGAGTAAATATACAGGATGAACCAGAAGACTTTGAGTAAATATACATTAAGAACAAGAAAACTTTGAGTAAATATACAGTAAGAATTAGAAAACTTTAAGTAAATATACAGTAAGAATCAGAAAACTTTGAGTAAATATACATTAAGAATCAGAAAACTTTGAGTAATTATACAGTAAGAACCAGAAAACTTTGAGTAAATATACAGTAAGAACCAGAAAACTTTGAGAAAATATGCAGTAAGAACCTTTGTCGGAATGAGTGTAAGCACTGAGACTAAAAGTTGACTATTTTTGAGTTTTGACTTAGAAATTGAGCGCCTATCAATGCCAGGACAGTTTTAAATGTCGTCTTCGACGATCCAAAAAAAATCAAAAGTAACTTTTTTTATTAACTAAGCTACTTTTTGAAATTTATATATTTAAGAAGCCCTTGAAAAACGGATGTTGACGTTTGTCAAAAGTAAAGAAAATTTTAGCATTTATCCTACTTTTTTAAAAACTTTTTCATAAAACCTACCTTAGCACCCTAACCAAGAAAGTTAGAGGTCTATTTTTTTTAATAAGCTGGCCTTGAAAAGTTTGAACTAACGTTTTTTATAAGGCTGCTTACTCTCGATGATCTCCAGTGTTCAGAAAATGTCGTCTACTGAGATAGACAAATAGACATCACTGATTATTATAGAAGCAAGCGTGACGTCATATTAGGTTTTTATCTATCTTTCTTAGGAGACGACATTTTCAAAATCATAAGGGGGGTGGAAAACATCCCCCCCCCCCACCCAATCTATATAAGACAAAAAAAGCGGGATAGGGTTAATGGTATCATTGTGAATCAGACATGTCATGTCTCTTTAAACAAACAGTTCTTTTAAGAAGATATTTTGTGATATTGAATTGTGATACAGGGTGTCCCAAAAAACATGGGAATTCAGTGACGAATTCGATATCGTCTTTGTTATGAATTAGCATTGTAATACCTAATTTCAAAAGCCATATGGTATTATGTCTGCTAGAGTTTATTTATTGAAAAGGGTAAAAAACTGCAAAGATGTGTCTATAATGTCTCCGCAAGATGAACAGTGAATACGGACAAGTTTACTCTGTTTGTATACTGTAATTTCTTGTTTTACTAAGTACAACCGGTTGCAGTCAAAACATAAACAAACAAAATGTAAACATAGCAGACGAAACTCTTACAGATTATAGCTTTCTCAGTAGGTATCACTATACTAAATCAAAGAATTATTTGAACAGACGATATCGAATTCGTCACTGAATTCCCATGTTTTTTGGGACACCCTGTATATTATAGGTGGCGTTGGAAAATTGATTGCATAATATTATATTTACATTAAAATTCAAAGAAAACTCTACAAAAGATGTCTGATATGAGTGTGGTGTGCGCACAATTTCTGTATTTCATGTTCATTGAACTATTTAAATTCTAACTTGACTACATCCAAACAATTACAATGTAAAGATAGTTATTTCAGAGGTGTACGCATTTTTAGTACTGCAGTGTACTGTCTCTGAGCGGTAAAGTTACCACAAGATGTATGACATACTAACAGCCTGAAGCTGGATCCATTTTCACATAAAAATCAAGGAAATATGCTGGTCATAGGAAACTATAATGTAAACTATTAAAATTAAATGCTTTTATCCTCCTCGGATACTAGAACACTGATACATCTATTTTTAGTTTACAAACACCGTCCAGAGAGAACTGAACGCAGAGCATACGCAACAGCAATTAACTTTCCTTGCCTTATTACCTTGACTATACATCAATCTTATTCCTAATACAGGGTGTCCCAATAAACATTGGAATTAAAAGACGACCTCTATATCGTCTTTGTTCCAAGCGGGATTATTTCGTAAAAAAGATAAAACATTTAGCATCGAAAACTGCTAGTCTCTGGATTTCCAAAACGTGGTCTACCATTTTTTCACCTTCAAAGTATACGGAGATATCAGGTCTAGATTTCGGTTATTTAAGAATCAACAAAACTGCAGTTCAAAATGTTTATTACAGGATTATCCACAAAGGATGCGGCTGTAAAGACGACCTGAAACTTTTTATAAATATGACGATTTCAAGGCTAAATTAAGCCTATTGCCTTTAATATCTTCATTTTTATGGCATTTTCATAGACAAAGAAAGAAACAAGTTTTAAGTTGCAGAAAATCATAAGTATAAAAAAACAGACGGTATACAATAGATTTGCATAAAATTACGACATAAAAAATTTAAATGCAAATAGTAAAAGATTATAATTTTAAAATAAAACAAAAAACTAGAAAGCAAAACTTAATCAAAACATGTTAACAAACAAAAGTGAAAATATTGATAGTTCCGATGAGGTTAGTTCAAGTGACTGACCACCAAAATAAATAACTTGTGGATATATCTGAAGTGCAGATTTCCAACTAGGAACAATTATGAAATATATAAATACGAGTTCACTTGTACATAGTTTACAGTAACACATCGTCTAAACCATACTTTATCATTTTTAGGTTAAATAATAGTAAATTACAATTTAAGTAATAGAATAAATGTCGTCTTCTATAAACCATTGCCGATTTTCGGGGTTTGCACTACTAAGCAGAGTGCTCTATCAGCGTAACTTAAAGTAACCCTCCTTGCAAAGACAACAATTCCTGATTCACAACGGTACCCTAGAAACCTTTATATCGTCAATATTGTGTCAGTATTGTATTGAATTTATTATTAGAGAAACCACAATCGAAAATAATCTATTTTCAAAATTTTAAACACTGTTTGCATGGAGGGTCACTTAAAATTACGCTTACATTCCCTTTACTTCAATATAAACAATGAACTGCTTGTATAAAATACTAAATAAATGTTTATATTTACAAAATATATTATTGAAGAAAAATTAAATTTGAAAAGTTTTTTATTTACATCAAATATAAAAAATAGATACATAATTCTATGAAAAAACATTTATCATTTTAATAATTACTTTAATTATCATTGTGATAACTGGCAAATTTATCGCAAGAAGCTTTTAACATTATAAATGCACGGTTTTCAATTATCAATCAATTTGCTGCAACTTACTATATAGATTTCTTTTCCTACCGCTGCGCTGGTTCAAATTTGAATCACCGATCTTAAACTAGGAATTGGTAGTTTAAATTTGAACCGGCAGTATGTAGTTCAGCGACATAGCTCAATTTCATTAGTTTCGGCCCCCAATCATCTAAGATTGAAGAGTATTTCAGAAAGCCTAATAAAAGATAATCTCTTTTTTTAATCTGTTTTTTTCCTAATAAATTTTGGGTTTCTTAAGATTAATAAGTAATTTTCGTATTTTTACATAGTTGTACACAAGACTAAAACTTCCAACATTCCGAATATTCGAGTTTATATTTTGTCGTCTTTGCATCATCATGTTCAGTGGGATGCACTGTGTCTTAAATGTATTCTTTCACGTGGAGGATTTGAGTTATATTTGTCGTCTTTGCATTGTCATGCTCAGTTGGATGCGCTGTGTCTTGAATGTATTCTTTCACGTGGAGGATTTGAGTTTAAGAACAGTTTGATAGGAGAACCAGAGTTTCAAGGGAACCAGAATAGGCATTAACAGTTTTCTACAATTATATCGTCTTCATATTTGAATATTTAAAATCACACAAAATACGGTAAATTCAATTTCTCAGGTTAAAGATCGCCTTAAAAACATCTGCTATATTTGGTAAGAAACTGCAATAATATTAAATATAAACGATTTACATCAGATCTTTTTATCTAAATATATCTAGGAAATTAATAAAATATTTGTACAGAATTTAGAAGTTAAATGAGGTGTAGGTAGATTTTTCAAATAGTTATTTCATGAAAACGCATTTTTGACAAACTTTAAAAATGACAATTTCCGATTTAAGGATTAAAGGCACTGTACGCGGAATTTTAAGCGTTCTTTTATTAAAAGAGGGGCCTCTACAATGTTGTGTTTACAGACGTAAATCTGAAGTTTACGCTAACGTACTGTGTGAATTCAACGCGGCTGACGTCACGTTTATTCCTGGAAAATCTAAACTATTTTATGTCCAACACGGTTTTAAAAAACTTGAATGTGAATATTTGTTGTCTATTTTAATGTTTTCAGTTTATCCCTTATTTAATGATTTGAAAAAGAAAAAGGTTGAAGTTGCAGGGAGGCAGGAATATAAGGAAACAGAAAATATCAATTCCGTAGAGTCGTCTCAACAGTCTCATTCTTTGTGGGTAACCCTGTTCTAAACAGCGTGCAAAGAAAGTGTTCAGTAATTACAAGGGTTTCTGTAAATAAATGAGGAAAGGTCCGTCCTTGTTGATCTGTCAAAGGTTTAAAGGGTACGTACTGTTGTGAATGAAATTACGCAAACAGTCCCTTTAACAAAATTGTTGTATGAAGACGACAAACCTAATGAAATATGATTCACCAAAGGAAATTGCTAATTTTCCTCCCTGGGCAGAACTTAAATATTTACTGCTCCTGAAATAATTATCAATTAATTCAAATAATATTGTGGATTTACTAAGATTATGGATTACCTAAGATTATGAATTACCTAAGATTATGGATTACCTAAGATTATGGATTACCTAAGATTATGGATTACCTAAGATTAAATAAACTATAATGTGTGAAAAGTTAAAAATCTAGTTTTTTAGTCTTTTGTCATTAATTTTGACTCTTTTTGAGTCTTTTAAGTCAAAAACAATTCTGTATCCGCCCCTGGTAAAAAGCAAACAAATCTTATTTGAATACTGTTCAGAAATCAACAATTAAGTTTGAAAATCAAAAAAATTTCGATCTAGATCCAATTTTGATGTGTACTGTGCAGTGTGCGGTGTACAGCGTACAGTGTACAGTGTAAAGTGTACAGTGCACATTGTACAGTTTACAGTGTACAGTGTACAGTCCACATTGTACACAATCTTCAAAACATTTGAATAGCTATATTCAAATCTAAAATATAAAAACTAAAACAAAACAATTTGAAAGCAATCCTTTTACCTACCCTGATTAGAAAAAGTGATTTGAACCTGTAGGTCGGATTAGATAGCACCCTGCCCAGGCACCCAATAGCACTCCTAGTCCCACCACCTCATGAACTAATATACCCTAGCATATATACAGATGTATTCATAAATAGTACTCCTAGTCCCACCTCATGAACTAGAATACCCTAGCATATATACAGATGTATTCATAAATAGTACTCCTAGTCCCACCACCTCATGAACCTGTATAACCTAACATATATACATATGTATTCATAAATAGTTTTCCTAGTCCCACCACCTCATGAACTAGAATACCCTAGCATATATACAGACGTATTCATAATTAGTACTCCTAGTCCCACCACCTCATGAACCAGTTTACCCTAGCATATATAAAGATGTATTCATAAATAGTACTCCTAGTCCCACCACCTCATGAACTAGAATACCCTAGCATATATACAGATGTATTCATAATTAGTACTCCTAGTCCCACCACCTCATGAACTAGAACACCCTAGCATATATACAGATGGTTCATAAATAGTACTCCTAGTCCCACCACCTCATGAACTAGAATACCCTAGCATATATACAGATGGTTCATAAATAACACTCCTAGTACCACCACTTCATGAACTAGAATACCCTAGCATGTGTAAAGATGTATTCATAAATAGTACTCCTAGTCCCACTTCATAAACTAGAATACCCTAGCATATATACAGATGTATTCATAAATAGTACTCCTAGTCCCACCTCATGAACTAGAATACCCTAGCATATATACAGATGTATTCATAATTAGTACTCCTAGTCCCACCTCATGAACTAGAATACCCTAGCATATTTACAGATGTATTCATAAATAGTTCCCCATAGTCCCACCACCTTATGAACTAGAATACCCTAGCATATATACAGATGTATTCATAAATAGTACTCCTAGTCCCACCACCACATGAACCAGTTTACCCTAGCATATATACAGATGTATTCATAAATAGTAATCCTAGTCCCACCACCTCATGTTCTAGAATACCCTAGCATGTATACAGATGTATTCATAAATTGTACTCCTAGTCCCACCACCTCATGAACTAGAATACCCTAGCATATATACAGATGGTTCATAAATAGTACTCCTAGTACCACCACCTCATGAACTAGAATACCCTAGCATATATACAGATGTATTCATAAATAGTACTCCTAGTCCCACCTCATGAACTAGAATACCCTAGCATGTATATAGATGGATTTCACTTTCGTAGAGAATCCGCAAATGAAACTAGAAAGTTTTTAAAAACAAAAACATTGATATCTAATTCATACCTGATAAGACAAAGCTATCATAGGTACCGTTGTAAATCGGGCATTTTCATCTTTGCATGCGAGTGTCACTTGAAATTGCGCTAACAGTCCCTTTAAGCACTTATCGCAAAAATTTAAGTTTCCACTGTGGATATGGAGTACAGGCGCTGTAGATCAGCATATTTTTATTCAAAATTTCCAACCTTAAATTTTACCTTAGGGATATCTGCAGGTTCCAGGCCTAAACAATATTTTTCTTGAAATCTACAAAATTATATTTTCTTCGGCCTTAAATTTAAAAAGTTATAATTAATTACTTCATTTTGAATGCTCAGTTAACGAAGAAGAACGAACGGTAGAAAAATAAGAAGCCATTTAACATTTTAAAGGGATTATAAACGTGATTTCAAGTGACCCAATTCATGCAAAGATGTCAATGCCAGATTTACAACGGTTCCCTTGAAACCTTAATCTTATCAAAAATGTAGAAGATTACGCAGGTTTTCTGATATTTAATCCTGACAATTTTTCCAGTTATTCTTAAAACCAAGAAATGTGTAAGTCACTTTTGAAGGGAGACAACAAATAAAATAACATAATTCATACTTGACCAGACAAAGCAAAATAAGAATTCCATTCTTGTATGGAGGGTGAGTTGAAAATACGCTTACAGTACTTTAGAAGGAATATTCTGTCGCATGAAAATTATGCAGAAGTACCATAATTTTCTTAAAGTTCTCTGTCTAATTGCAGAATTGTTATTTGTTTCTAAAAGTAAATTACAATTGCATGAGAATCAAGAACTTCCAAAACGAAAACATGGATTTCTAATTAATACTTGATCAGACAAAGCTTTAAAGGGTAATAATATGAATCGCATATACCAGTCTTTTCCTAGAGGGTCACTTGAAATTATATTTACAGTCCCTTTCAGTAGAAGTAAAACTATGACTCTATCATGTATCATGGATAAATAAAATTATTTTTATCTATTTCTAAAACTAATCATTGACATTGCAAATCAATCTTTTTCTGCAATATGGATTCCAATTAAAAATTAATGTGTTCCACATTGTGACATTTAAATTTGCTAAAATTTAATCACCTTTGGATGATAAATACTGTTTTAGTTCTTCCATTCTTTTAATCTGAAAAACATGAAATACGTCTTAATATCTCATTAATCCCAAACAATGTTGATAAAATAATTAAAAAATACTGCAGTATATGCTGTTATCAAACAGTAAGTATTTCGAATTTGCGAACATGATGTTCAAAATTGCAATGTTAGGGTATACAAATTCTGTTGGTTATTTCGAACTAATTATTCGTTTTAGAAATGCTTTCGATATGTTCAATATTGCGAGTAAAAAGTTGATTTTATCTTACAGATAAATCCTACATTAATAAATAAAACTTTTAAAACCAATTCTGATTTATTTCAATATTCGAATTTGATACAGTTGGTCACATAAAACATGTTTCCAAATGGTACAACGGAAACAAAACCAGTAAAAACACAAACAGGAACCAGATTAATGAAAAATATTAAGTATTTAAAGAAATCTGAACAGATTATCCGAAATTATGAACAGAATATTCGAAACTTTGAACAAAATGTTCGAAATTGTGAACAGAATGTTCGAAATAACGAATAGAATGTTTGAAATAATGAACAGAATGTTTGAAATTATGAACAGAATGTTTGAAATTATTAACAGAATGTTTGAAATTATTAACAGAATGTTCTAAATTATGAACAAAATGTTCAACATTATGAACAAAATGTTCAAAATTATGAACAGAATTTGCATTATTGCAAAGTATGCGTAATTCCATTGCTTACTACTAACCCCTGATCTAAATCGTCAGTAGGAAATATTATAGAAATATTTATTTCATCAAAAAAGTTCGAATGTATATTTGTTTGTGTGGGGGAAGGTATGTCATTTATTCAAACCTTCGCAAATTAAATCATTTTTTAATTTGAAATATTAATTAGAAAAATACATAAAATGTTAATAACTAGTTTGTAAACTTTTCAATATTTGTGCTTGAAACTGATCAGAAATATAAGATCATCATTGCAAAATATATGAAATTGAAAAATATAAAGAGAAAGCGACACATCTTAAGTCCTTTTAACAGCGTAAACCGTGTCTACTGCTAGCTAACACTGGTTCGTGTGACATGATAATTTAAGTGGTGACATGGGCATTCGTCTTTAAATATTCTTTGTATTCGGTCTTCTAGTTATAAACATAACAAAGTTTAAAATATATTTTTTTACGAGTAGTTGTTTTAAGCTATGAATAAAAAACCTTGAACGATAAAACTTTTAACAAAAAAAAATCGGTGCCTCACATAGTTTAACATTGGTACATTTATTACAGGAGTGTTTTCAGTTTATCACTTGTTTCCACATCCCCCAGTTTTCTTGTTATCCTAAATAATAACAAAATTAACAATGAAGTTGATCATCTATCAATGTGTGTTGTGTGCCTGAATGTGTATTTTTGTGTCTGTGTGTCAGTTTTAGTATGGATCAGTATAAACAATTAGATACATAATTACACTCGTATTGTTGTAAACTATATATTTCCTTTTTCCTTATTAAAATGCAAATTGAGGCTGATAATTTTATATAGATTTTTCAGCCATCTTCCATGGTTGCAATAAATTTTGTGCGTTTTGTCTGTAATGAATACCAAGGTCCTTTATAAATATTATCAGAGCTAGTAACTTTTGAATGGTGGATATTGGGATTAATGCTTGATCCACTCTTTTCCTTAATCGCCAGATTAAATAATGCGTGTTCTTCTCTTGTTATTTATCTCTAGATTAATTAACCGATCTAGTAATCTATCCTCCAAACTTGAAGTCAATTTATGGAGGTCTTAAAGTTTGTACTGCTTGAGTTACATTTCAACCTAGTTAGTATTCACTTTTCAGTTAAAATTTTGAATCTAATCATAACTTTTATTGTACTGCTTGAGTTACATTTCAACCTAATTAGTATTCACTTTTCAGTTAAAATTTTGAATCTAATCATAACTTTTATTGTACTGCTTGAGTTACATTTCAACCTAATTAGTATTCACTTTTCAGTTAAAATTTTGAATCTAATCATATCTTTTATTGTACTGCTTGAGTTACATTTCAACCTAGTTAGTATTCACTTTTCAGTTAAAATTTTGAATCTAATCATATCTTTTATTGTACTGCTTGAGTTACATTTCAACCTAGTTAGTATTCACTTTTCAGTTAAAATTTTGAATCTATTCATAACTTTTATTGTACTGCTTGAGTTACATTTCAACCTAGTTAGTATTCACTTTTCAGTTAAAATTTTGAATCTAATCATAACTTTTATTGTACTGCTTGAGTTACATTTCAACCTAGTTAGTATTCACTTTTCAGTTAAAATTTTGAATCTAATCATATCTTTTATTGTTTCTGTATCTGTGCTGTTAATGCCTTTTGTGGCTGAGGCGTCTTTTTGTGAATCAATGTAAACTCTAGATGTTTCAGTTTATCTGTTTACCTTGCTGCCTCCTGAACGGCATCTCTTGGTAATTCAGCCGAGGATCCTAAAATAAATAACATATCTTTTTTTACATTTGTATTTTTTTGCATTTTCTTTTTTCTTTCAAATAAAGTCAAATCAAAAGTCATTTACTGATGAATTAAAACACTGTATTTTTATTCATTCTACTAGTGAGTGCTTAGTTTCTATTACATTATGATACGAACCAGAACCCAGCTCATTGAATGTTTATTGAAGTTTTTCTTACTTCTATTACAAAATAAAAATGTAAGAAATTTTCTATAAATACTTTACCGTTAGGAGCACAAAAGTTTAAATAATCTCTCTTGTATGATATTTTAGCACTAGGATCCGGATATTATTAGCATATCCGGACCCAGATCCAGATATTATTAGCATATCCGGATCCGGAGAGCTGAAATGTTATGATTTCAGGGAATCCGGATCCCAAGCAGTATCACATAATACGACAAACAAATATTAAGAATATTTTACTCACCAGCAGTTCCCAGGAACTTATTGAGCATTGACATTTTACTGCGTAGAGTAACACTCTTCATTAGCCAGGCCTAACAAAACATTAGATTCAAGGAATGGGTGACAATGAAGAAAAATTAAGTAAAATTAAAGTAAAATCAAAGAAATGACTGAAATGACTGAAATGACTGAAATGACTGAAATGACTGAAATGACTGAAATGACTGAAATGACTGAAATGACTGAAATGACTGAAATGAATGAATTGAATGAATTGAATGAATTGAATGAATTGAATGAATTGAATGAATTGAATGAATTGAATGAATTGAATGAAATGAATTTAATGAATGAAATGAATGAAATGAATGAAATGAATGAAATGAATGAAATGAATGAAATGAATGAAATGAATGAAATGAATGAAATGAATGAAATGAACAGCCTCCAAAACTGAAGGAGGTGTTTTCTTTTAATAGATGGAATCTTGTGTGACCCTGAACAACAGGGAGTTAAACATAATTTCAAGTGGGATCTCCGATTCCCAACATTAACCTTAAAATCATTATCTGATCAAATATGAATTTTAATCATTTTGAAAACTTATCATTTTCTATTTTTGCTCTCTACAAAACTGACTTTCGCATGTTTACTGCAGTTCAAGCTAAAAAATACCGACGTTTTCCTCCACATTATTGATCAAATAAAGGTTTTAAAGTTACCGTTGTGAATCGGGCAATTCCTTCTTTAACTGAATGTTCACTTAAAATTACAACCTAGAGTCACTTTAAAAAAACTTATTTCTGAGACAAGATGAACTAGAAATCCAATTGAAATAAAAATCGGGGGCATTTTCTTTCGTGTCTGAACATTACAAATCTATGGGGATTTCATGCGTGTAACTTTCCAATATTTCATAATGTTCTCAGATAATGGATTTAGTTTATTTCAGAAGGATGAATTTTGTTCAAAAAATAATTTCTTAAAAGAAAAACAAGATATTTGACCAATATTTTCCTTAAAGATAGAAGAAGATATCTGTTTAACAAACTGTCCACAGCCAACTCAGTTATCATATTCTCCGATAATATTCCCTAGACAAGAAATATAGTGAACTGGTGAAAAAAAATATGAACATTCTGAAAAGCCTCCCCACACCCGATCTTCCTTATAAATATGCGGGGTGTAAATTTCCCGAATAATTCTTTCCCCCTCCCCAGAAGTTTTTTTTTATTGTTTTTATTCGTCAAATTGGGGAAAATGAACTAAGCTAGTATATTCTTGAAAAGTTTGTATATACCTGCCAAGCTAGTATATTCTTGGAAAGTTTGTATATATCTGCCAAGCTAGTATATTCTTGAAAAGTTTGTATATACCTAACAAGCTAGTATATTCTTGAAAAGTTTGTATATACCTGCCAAGCTAGTACATTCTTGAAAAGTTTGTATATACCTGCCAAGCTAATATATTCTTGAAAAGTTTGTATATACCTGCCAAGCTAGTATATTCTTGAAAAGTTTGTATATACCTGCCAAGCTAGTATATTCTTGAAAAGTTTGAGAGCTGCGTAGAATTGTCTCTGGAAGAAAATTAGATACGGAGAGCTAGTATTTTCCATTTGAACCTTGCTGTACATAGGTATATATCTAAAAATACATTCACAATTAATTTAAAAGGTTGGGACCTAGTGAGTTAAAAAATAAATTTGGGTAATAAGTATCAAAAAAGAATGTCAAAAATGCATCACCCCTATTCTTAAATACAATTTTTAGAATCTTAAATTATCTATATAAAAAAAAGCTCTTTTCTCATATATATATATGTTATATATTTTTATGTTAGCTATAGCTGACCAAACGGCTGGACCAAATTGGCTAACATTTTTTTTAGAACAAAAATTAATTTTTATTTTCCAAAATATTTTGTTTCAAAATTAGATTTTTTTATTTCACGGGCAACGCCGAGCACTCCAACTAGTCATTAAAAAAATCCTTTTAAGTAAAAATTATTAAAATTTAGACTTACACGTCCTGATCTAAGCAGTCCTTTATTAGTTCTGTCACGTTGGAGAAACAGAGACGGAGATGTTTACTTCGCATTGTTAGTGTTGGATAATCACGTACTAATCGGGACAGTACACCTAGATATATGCAGTACAGTACACATAGATATACAATACACAGAACACCTAGATACATCATACAGTGCACCTAGATATGTACAGTACACCTAGATATACAGTACACATAGATATAAGAGTACCCTTAAATATATATACAGTACTTTACATTTAGATATATACAGTTAGTACACCTAGATTTAATATATACAGTGCAATACACTTAGAAATACAGTACAGTACACCTTGATATACAATATTCAGTACACCTGGATATACAATATTCAGTACACCTTGATATACAATATTCAGTACACCTAGATATACAATATTCAGTACACCTAGAAATACACTATACAGTACACCTAGATAAACAATATTCAGTACACCTAAATATAAAATATTCAGTACACCTAGATATACAATATTTAGCACACCTAGATATATAATAATCATTACACCGAAAAATACACTACACAGTACACTTAGATATGCAATAATCAGTACACCTAGATATACAATATTCAGTACACCTAGATATACAATATTCAGTACAACTAGATATACAATATTCAGTACACCTAGATGTACAATATTCAGTACACCTAGAAATACACTATACAGTACACCTAGATAAACAATATTCAGTACACCTAGAAATACACTATACAGTACACCTAGATATACAAAATTCAGTACACCTAGAAATACACTATACAGTACACCTAGATATACAATATTCAGTACACCTAGAAATACACTATACAGTACACCTAGAAATACACTACAGTACACCTAAATATACAATAATCAGAAAACCTAGAACATACACTATACAGTACATCTAGATATACAATATTCAGTACACATAGAAATACACTATACAGTTCATCTAGATTTACAAAATTTAGTACACCTAGAATATACACCACAACTATGAATACATTATTAAATCTACACAACGCCATAAGAAAAGAAGAAATGAATTAATTAAAGAAAGTAGGAAATCTTTCTAATATTGGAGATATTTGTTACAACAAGATTGAAGTTCCATGAACTTGGAAATATTCGCGGCATTCTAAAATAGGAATGACTGTAATTTCGTAAAAAAAGTGAACGATAAAGAACTTGAAAACTATAATTGATTTGAGACAATGTTTTCCCGTTTTACAAAATTTTAATATTTCATTAATGATCGCGTGACCAGACAATTTTTTTTTATCAAGGATTTTACTTCTCGTACGTGAGGAGGGTGGCCTTCCTTTAAACCTGATAAATCATGAACTAGTTTGAGGTTTACTCACCGATAACTCTGTTTGTTTGACTGGTAGAAACAGGATCAAAACCGGTTCGAATTATTTCGGAAATCTAAAAAGTAATTAAAACAAAAAAATTAAAAAGCTAACTATAATTCTTAATCTTAATAAAAAAAATGTAAGTTTTAAAGCTAAAAAATAATGGAATTCAACTAATTCGAGGCAAAAAGCCCCCCCCCCCCTCATCCTGTCAACGAATTTAAAGAATTTGAGCGGCGGTTTAAATTTAAGCCGCGGCTTAAATATGGTTGGTTCCACTTAAAATTGTATCAAATTTTTCAAGATTTAAGCCGGCGCTTAATTTAAATCGGGTTTTGGCAGATTTAAACCGCGGCTCAAATTCTTTAAATTCCATCTCAAGTCAGATGTATTTAATAATGATTTTACCTTAGGAACAATAACCTTCTCTATACAGAGAGAAAGTAGGTTTCTATCAGCATCCTTTACCAACCCAGCAATATCTTCACCTTTATATAAATAAAATAAAATCGAGTCGAGTCGATTTGATTCGATTCGAGTCGAGATGAGTTGAGTCAATTCAAAAATCAAATTAAAAAATCGAATAAAAAATCGAATAAAAAATCGAACCAATATCAAATCAAAAATCGAATCAAATCAAATTGAATTAAATAAAATAAAATCCAATTAAATTGAATCAAATCCAATCAAATCGAATCGAATCATTATATCTTTGCCACCTGTGTCGTGGACATTTGATATTTTAAGTTGAGAATTTTGTTAGTTTGAGAAGTATAAGTTAGAAATATCAAAGGTGTGCACCATTAGGTTGCAAAAATATAAGGACTACAAAATTGGAAGTGAAGGGGAGTACGTAGTTCGTTGGTACAAAATTATTCCCCCTCCCCCTATAATTCCCCCAATTTTTATTTAATGGTTTCTTTAACAATTAATTGGTCGCAAAAAAAGACCTTTTTTATTTCCCCCTGTTTTGAGTTCGGCAATTTTAAGACTGCGGATAGCAATGGACAGATCATCTAAAATAACAATAAAAATGATATTCGCGCAATTAGGCAATCCTCATGATTTAACTTTTAAATGATTTATCCAATTCGATCTATGGACAATTTAAAAAAAATAAGATCAATAAAATAATAATTACTCATTTTTTTAAGACAAAAATGACAATGTTGGGTTCTTTGTCAAATACTTAAACAGAAAAGAAAAACCCGGGAGTACGTTTTTCTTGAAATATTTTTTCTCATAAATAATAGTTTTCACTAAAATGTGCATGTTACCGACCTGTTTCTCTGTTTAACCCGTATGTTGCCAGAGTTTTATACCAACCCATTTCTTGTATTTCTTCATCACTTAGAAATGGATTCCAGAACAGTATTTCCATTCTATAAAAATAAAAATAATATACCTATATATATCATACAGACTGTGAATAATGTTAACACAAAAATATCTAGAGGATCGCCGAAGAAATTTTAATTTCCAGTAAGTTAAACAATGTTGCGGGTTGCCCTTATGGTACTTTTAATATTTAAAACAAAGTTTTTTTTTGTGATTTTATCAAAATACAATCACTTCCATCCTTTCTTCTCAAATCTGTGGAACCACAGTGGTATGCGTTCATATCAATATAATGAAGACGACTTTTCTCTTTAAGTATTGATTTCCAACAAGCTTTTGTCAAATTACAAGTTTAAATAACAATAAGAAGATGCTTATTGACAGCTTCTCTTTAAAAATTGAAGAAAAAAAATAGAAATTGAAAGTATAGTCATCAATGTATTGATATATAAAACAACGACTGTAGCCAGAATTTCTCCGAATAAACTGCAAGCTGAAAGTCAAAAAACCAAAAACCTTGTTTAAAAGAGAATTTTTCCAAATAAACCGCAAACTAAGAGTCCAGAAACCTTATTTAAAAAAAAATTTCTCTGAATAAACCGCAACTTAAGAGTAAAAACCTTGTTTAAAAGAAAATTTCTCTAAATAAACCGCAACCTAAGAGTAAAAACCTTGTTTAAAAGAAAATTTCTCTGAATAAACCGCAACCTAAGAGTAAAAACCTTGTTTAAAAGAAAATTTCTCTGAATAAACCGCAACCTAAGAGTAAAAACCTTGTTTAAAAGGACTATCGTCGTAAATTCGATTGATTTTCCATAAATAAGAGGTTTAAGTCTATTCAAAACAATACCATTAAAATCTTTATTTGATCAAAAAATGTCAAAGATTACTTAAAAATTGTATAATTCTGACAATATTTTTCATTATTTGAGATTTATATATCCTCAAGTACTATATAAAGAAACTGAATTGTAAACAACTAATTTTCAAACATGGATCTTTATTTTTCTATATCAGACGAAGGTTCTAATGAAAATCACTTAAAATTGAGTACACACTACATAGTCCCTTTAAGAGAAGTAACTTTGTACCCCAACAACACAAATATTACCTGATCAGAGGTGAGAAGATTTTAGGTAGAACTAGAGATACGTAGGCAGACTTATAGCTTTCTACATCATCATTTCTCCAACCAGATAGTTTATCCTGGAATTATAAGGTAAAATCTACTATTGAGATTTAGAAAATCCGCAAAAAAAAGAGTTTTGTATTTTGTTAACCCCTGGAAAATACAATGCTTAAGTGGGCCTTCCGAACTTAAGAACCTTTAACTAAAACAAAACATAAAATGCAAACAATTGCCCAAAGTTCACATTCAACATTTTTGTTTCAATCTTGGTATTAAATATTTTAAGAAATTGATTCCATTTCACTTAATTTCTACATCTTAAGCCCCTTTTATGTACTATGATTTTATCAGTTTAGCCCTTGTAAAAAATAGTTTGTTTAAAGAAGACACTTATTTTCAGTTTGTTCAATCTAAAGTTTGTCAGGGGTGTTTATTTTTCTGAATACCCCTCCAATGGTTTTTAATGATTTGGGGGAAAATGGACGTACATTAAAAGCATATATAACTTTTGGGGAAAATTGGTTTTTAAAAATAAAGGGGGAAAGGGGGGGGGAGAAGAAAAGATTTTTCCTTTTTCAACCCCTAAAGTTGGCAAAGGCAAATTTTGTTTAGTTCTTGTTGTACCTGGACAACGGAAAGGTCGGAAAAGTCCTCTATAACGTCCTCCATAGTTAGTCGAGCCTGGTTTTCTACATCACTCTTCACCTAATCAATAAATCAATCAATCAATCAATCAAATAATGCTAGATTTGTGCTGACGCTGACTTTTGAGAGAGTGCAATTGAAGTAACCCTACTCTCCCCTTCCCTACCTTAGTTGACCCTTCTCCCCCTGACCTACCTTAGTAAACCCTGCTCTCCCCTGACCCATCCTAGTTCAGCCTACTCCCCTCTGACATACCCTATTTAACCCTAGTTAACCCTACTCACCCTCACCTACCTTATTTAAACCTACTCAACCTGACCTACCCTGGTTAACCCTACTTCCCCTGACCTACCCTGGTCAATGCTGCCTGGTCTTGTCCCGGCAATTCATCATCACTGCTCAGTCCTTCACAATGCCGCATTATATTCTTGTCCTGCCGGGCCTTCCTTCTCCGCCGCTGTCGACCCTCGCGCTCCGCCACTCGGAAATCCCTAACTGCGTCTTGAACTGGATCGAAGATTACGGCGATATTTGTGGCGGAGGAGGCGTGCAACCATTCCGCCTGAAATATTTTTTTCAATACTTTCCTAAAGTGTTATGGTTGAAACTTTAGTATTGTTAATCTCTGCATTAATCCCAGATTCTAAAATCTCCGAATTTTCAAAATAAAATACGGCAAGTTTTGAAGAAAAAATATCAATTGTTTATTATAAAACTTAATTTGCTATTTAAACTTGTCCCGAGAACTTAAACCTCTCTGCCAATGATAGACCATGAAATTACATTTTCACAGATCAATATCTCAACTGTTTTAAATTAACAGTTTCCTTGGTGGCTATTGGAATATATTTGACGGTCCTAACCTGGTCCTTAACGTCCTGTCTCCTTCGCTCCCTGAGTTTGCCCCTGTGCTCCTCGTACATCTTATTCAACCTGGACTCCATGTACTCAATGGTTCCAACCTACGCAAAATATGACATTTTTTTAAAATTGCACTACAGTCAACAAGAATGGGTTTCCAAACTTAGCTTATGGTGGATCTCAAAGTCTATTACAGTAAACAAGAATACATTGCTATTTTGCTGAATCAATATGTATTAAGTTCAATGAATGTATTCCTGAAAATGTTTTGATTATTTGTGAGCTGACAAATAATTGTAAATGCACTAAAAATGCATAATCAGTTGAGATTTCAATATGAATAATTTATTTCAACAAAGTACAAATACCGATCAGAACAAAATTATTAAATAGAATATTTTCAATTGGCTCATAATAAATTTTCGTTTTTGTTTTGTTTTTTATTGAACCATCAATTTCATCATGCCTTATTATTTTATATTTGTGTTTGAAAATAAATACTATAATATACCATATCATATCATATCATATCATACACCTTTTCAAAGCTAAGCAAAGTAAATCTACAAAAAATTAAAAACTCCATCCTTATTAAAACCTAAATTAAAACCTGAACAAACCCTAATCGAAACCTTATTAAAAATCAAAATTGTTGAAAAAATGAATTGATTCGGAGCCTATCAAATCAAAACAACGCTGACAAAATATAAATGAAATTTAATTTAACGCCCAAATCAAGTTAAACTCAGGATATAAATTAGGTGTATGTTAGATAATGACCTTCTCGTCATAGCAGTCAACAAGATCAGTCAAGTATCCTCGAAGCTGCTGGAACATTCTATGCCGGGCAGCTAGCCGCGGTATCTCAGCTTCCAATCTAAATCAATCAATCAATCAATCACTAAATCTATCAACTAACTAGTCAGTCAATCGATAATCAATTAATCAATTTATAAATCAATTAATCAATAAATTTATCAATCATTCAATAAACCATTCAAACAATCAATCATTCAATAAACATTCAAAAAATAAATCAATAAATAAGCAGTTAATAAATCAATGGGTTACAGTCAACAAGATCAGTCAAGTATCCTCGAAGCTGCTGGAACATCCTATGCCGGGCAGCTAGCCGCGGTATCTCAGCTTCCAATCTAAATCAATCAATCACTCAATCAACCAACTAATAAGTCAATCAATAGATAATCAGTTAATCAAATTTAAAAATAAATAAATCAATAAATTTATCAATCAGTAAATTAATCAATCATTCAATAAATCATTGAAACAATCAATCATTCAATAAACCAATCAAAAAATAAATCATCAATCAATCATTCGCAATAATCAATAAATAAGCAGTTAATAAATCAATGGGTTTAAAGCACTCATAAAAAAGGCATCAAATTACTCATTCAATAAATAATTGTAAATTAATCAAATAAATTTACCATAGAAAAAATTAAATCAATCAATTAACACTAAGTTGTGATTTTATTGACTACAGTGAGAAAAGTGGTAGAACTAACTAACTGTATCTATTAATTGTATAAATATTATGTTCTCATGAAATCTCTCTTTTCGGAGATTTACATGCTTTAACGTGGCGGATTTGCAGTTATAAATTTAATAGTAAATCTGTGCTCTACTGGTACCTAGTAATTTCTGATTGGCTGGTAACAAGATCGTCTACTGCTTTGTCTGTATCTGCATTGTGTCGTCGGGATACCTCCGTCAACTCGGTACACCTTCACATAACATATTTAATAATCATTCATAAAACGAATTGATAACCCGACTCGAACATTAATTTTCTGATCCTTATATCTTTGCAACCAGGTGTCTTAGACCGCTGATATTATAAAATCCGATTTTTTTACAATCAAGTTGCAAAGATTTATTGATCATAAAATAAAGCCCACATGTTTATGTTCCTTTAACAAGTATAAGCATAACAAAGTTATGCTAAATGCCAAAAATTAATTATTGAAAACTAATTTATTATGTCACAAACCTCTCAAAAACATTGCCAATTATATTTTTAAATGTAAGGGATGCATGCCTCCCAGCGTGGACAATTTTCTGTGAAATTTAATTCTCCCTTCATACCTTTGTTTCATCCTGTCTCGGATACCTTTCAGATCATAGTTGACCGGTCTGGCTAGCGCGGGCTGAGGTGCGCCGGAGGTCATTTGCTGGGATTGAGTTGAGGCTGAAAACCAACCCTCTCCATTTACATCTTCCTGTGCTTCTGATATCTAGAATGAAAAATATCCAATATATTGCTACAAATAAAAAAAATCCGAATCCGAATCAGACCGTAACCATGGAAATCGTAACAAATAAATGACTTAATCGTTGTGAAACCCAATGGATTATGAGAAAACGTAAAAATGACAATATTGAAGTAAGAAAAAAGTTTAAAGTAAGTGGGGTAAATCCAAATAAAACCATTTGAAATCCTTTTCGAAACGAAGATTCCTAATAACTGGAAAATTTGCATAAATCATATATAACGTTAAAATTCGTTATCTATATAAATACTTGCTTGTCTGTTTGTCTGTCTATCTGGTTTTTTTGTATCCAATAAAAGTCAAAACGGCTGAACCGATCGTGCCCAACTTTTTTGTGGGACTTCACATGACCCCAGAGAATGTTTATGAACGATAAAAAAAAAATTTAAACCCAAATAATCACATTATAAACCAAACAAGCAAAAATTTAACACAACCAAAAAATCATAATATTGTAGAAGAAGAAATCCACGAACAAGTATTATAAAATATAACCAAAAACCGTACCATAAACCAAAAATTCCCAATAACCCTAAAGAAGCAAAATAAAGCCATAAAATCATAAGAACGTTGAGAAATCATAAAGTCACATAGCCAAAAAATTGGAACAACCCCCAAAAAAACTCACAAACCCAATAAAAAAACATAACAAACGAAAAAAAAATAAATGAACCACCCAACCAACATAAAAACTTGAAAAAAGTACAATTCCTAAAAAATCTCTAAAAATCCTACTTTGGTTCCCGTGATGGCTTTCCTGATCTGCATCTGCTCCCAACCCTCTTCATCTTCAGAACTATCCGCTTTACCAATTTTTCTGAAAATCAATCAATCAATCAATCAATCAAACAATCAATAAAACATTTACTCATAAAATCACTCGACTGATTGATCAATCACAATCAAGCACTCTAAGAATATACATACATATAAATAATTAATCAATAAAAAATAAACAAATAAAGTAAATAAATTAATAAATCGAGTCGCAACTCAATTATTCATTCTACAAATTAAAAAAAATCGATCTAGCAATCAAAAGAAAATCTCCCAGTTCATAGATCAATCAATCAAGTCCCAAAATCAATCTTTATTTACCAAAAAAAAATACAAATAATCTCTCGAAACAATCTTTTGTTTCAACCAAAAAAATCAGTCAATCATTCAAGCATTAAATAAAAACAATAATCATGCACGTCCCTTTTATTGTTTCCTCACTCCGTTATTTTCAATGCTCACCTATGATATTCTTCTTTGTCCTTTCCTACAGTAAATGCTATTCTCTCTTCATCCTCTTCTTCTTCTTCATCTTCTTCCCTCACCAGTCTTTTCCCTTCCTTCTTCACTTCTTCCACCTGAAACAAGATTAGAAAGGATTGCTTCAAATAGGAATATGACAAAGAAAGCGGGTTTAACTAGCATGGCGTTATATATTACTAGCGGAAGTGCACGCGGCGTTACCCTTGGAATAAAAAATAAAATAAAAATATTTCCGTCTATAGTTAACATTTTGGCTCTTAAGAGGCTTCACAAGGTTCTAAATGTTATCCATGTTCACTACCTAAATGTTGACTTTAACAGAAGTTATGCGTGGGCCTGAAAATATTGTTATCAAATAGTTTCTTTGTATTAATCTATTTATGTATAAATTTAGCTCGTCTGTCTGTCTGTTTGTCACGTGACCCCAGGGAAGGTTTATGAATGTTTAAATTATAAAATTTGGTGTTAAAAGTTTTAATTGGTGTAAAATTTTGAAAATGCGCGAAAAAAAGTTAAATCCTCAAACTTTTTAGTTTTGTTATATATTGCTCAAAGAGAAGATGCTCACAGATAAAGCCATAATTAAAAGTTGAAATAGAAGATGGGCGCGAAGCGCTCTAAAAGAAAAGCAAACTTAAAGCAAATAAAATTTTGAAATATCATTCTCTTAGACGTATTTATAAACCTGAAATATTTGAAAGCATCTAAAATATCGATGCATGTAAACCTACCCTTACTGAATTCTCTTTATCTCTATACTGCAACTAAATTCTTTATGCCCAGTTCAACCCGTACAGTACTAATACTATCAAAAATTATTTTATGAATTAAAGGAACTGAAAGCTTAATTTCAAGTAATCCTCCATTCAAAGTTACCAATGCCCGATTTACCAGGGCACCTTTCAAACCTTCATCTGATCAAAAATGTGGAAGATACTATCGTTTTTCTGCTTAATTCTGATAATTTCTCCATTGCCTCTGATAAGCAAGACTAGCATATCTCACTTTCGCAGAGACACCACAAATCAAAATAAATAGTTTAAATAACAAAAACATGTTTATATAATTCATACTTGATCAGACAAAGCTTTAAAGTGTGTGGTAGTAAATCGGACACTGCTATCTTTGCAAGAAGGAAAAAACAAATGTTGAAGTTTGACTTTTAGATATTAAAACTAATTTTCCATGAAATGTGCTTCCACACCTCCATCCCGGTCTTGGTTTTTAACCACACTAACTGATGAGTACGGACATGATAATCTTCTGGTGCGGCGAGTGCATGAACTTTATACCTTCTTCTTGTGTGGTTTCAGAGGTAGGAAGTCGTCTTTACCTCCCTTTGCGCGCATGGCTTCACGCCGTTTGCGCGCAGCGTGAATTGACGCGGCATCTGGTATTCCTCCACCTACAACATTAAAGGTTCAACAACTGAACAAACATTTTTTTTCGAGGGGAAGAAGAGGGGCTCGCGGTATTTCAAAATACTGGCGTACCATCTTTGCGCCCAAATTTCAGAAAGCAATTTTTTTCAGAAACAAACTTCACTTTGAGTTTTGATTAATATTCATAAAATAAATGATGAATGGGAAAAAATAAGACATTTTTGGTCGGCGCAACCTATGAACGAACAATGAATGAACAAACGAATCCTCTAATAATCAAAATACTTTAAGTTGTTTTTATGCAGCTTCGCAGAATCAGGACAATAATGTGCCCATGCAAATCTCAAGTGAAGAAACTCTTCATTGAGTGTACAGTTAAATTGAGTTATAATTTTTCAATACTTTTACTTTCTTTTCTTTTATTACAACCTAAAGAGTTTTAATAATTCTTAATCAAGATATACTTTTAACATACATAATATCTATCTGTATGAAACATCTTTGCTCTTTCTTAAATTAATAGAAAACTAGCTTTTGTACTTGTCATATCATATCATATCATATCATACAGCTAGGGAAGTGTCCAACAGCTCCTTGACCTACAAGGGGTATGCCATCACAATCCCTTATAGGTGAAGGCTTTTCAGCCTGACATAGTTTAAATCTAACGTAGCGAGTGTTGGGTTTCTCAATTTAAAAATTCAATTTTATTATATTTTTCGTAAAATGATATTTACAAAAACAAAACAAAATAAGAAATTCCGACTTTGTTTGCTACTTGACTTTCGACTTAAATTGATTTTTCTACTTGACTTTCGACTTGATAGATTTTGCTAATTGAATTACCATTTCTCAAATGTTTTAAACGATATTGAATAATACCAAACTTTGGATCCAGGAATTACTTGAAGGAGGGGGTTGTGGGGGATGTTTTTGCTATCTTATAATAGATTTCAGAAANTTCGACTTAAATTGATTTTTCTACTTGACTTTCGACTTGATAATCTCACAATAGATTTCAGAAAAATGAAAAAATTGTGCAAAAATATTGAATAATACCAAACTTTGGATTGGGTTCTCAAATTACTTAAAGTGTTGTGGGGGATGTTTTTGCTATCTTATAATAGATTTCAGAAAAATAAACAAAAGGTAGATAATACTTGTAATACCTTTTTCTGAAAAATTGGTTTGAAAATATTGAATAATACCGATTTTGGATGCTCAAATTACTGACAGGAGAGAGAGGGTATTGTTTTCACGAAAAAAAAATTTCCGAAAATAGAAAAAATGGTTTAAAAATATTGAATAATACCGACTTTGGATGATCTTGAGGAGAGGATCCTCGTCATCAGATTCTGCAGGATCATCAGCATCATCCTCCTCAGCATGCAGGGCTTCAGCTTCACGTCCAGACAGGGTCCAGCTCATACCTTTCTTCTCCTTAATATAGTTCTTTTATTTAGGAAAAGGACCTGATCAAGAAACTCTTCTGTCGGATAGAGATAATAAATAATAATCCTCTCTTTTGGATTTCCCTCCTGAGTTTCTACCAATATGATCTCTCTCATTGGTTGCGCGATAATTTTTCGGGATTCTGATTAGTTGTTCGGTTTCTGCAAACGACACTCTGATTGGTCGAATTTCAGACACTTTCATGGATTTCAAATAAAGATAAAATTAATCTGCAGATAGACAAAAAGAGGAGATCAAGCATTGATCTCGATATCCACAGTACGAGAATTTCCAGCTCTGAGCTGAAAACTTTCGAATGGGATATCCTTAATCCCGATCGGCTAATTAATCAAGAGATTAATAACAAGAGGAGAACAAGCATTATTTAATCTAGTGATTAAGAAAAAGATTGGATCAATCATTAATCCCAATATCCACCATTCAAAAGTTCCCAGTTCTGAATATATATGTTCCATGTAATTAAGATGTGGATCCGAATCCTGCAGTAAAATTATGGATCCTAAGCAATGTGTTCTATAATCCAAATACCTTGATTGGAACATCTGCATCGTCGTCCATCACCTTCATCCCGACCATCACCTTCTTCTTCTCTTCCTTCTCCTTCCCGTTCTCCTTCTCAGGGCTAAACCACAAACCGTTCAAATTTAAAAATTATTAAATAAATAAAAAGTTAAAACGAGAAAGTGAAATGATGAATTCTGCAATTTGTGCCATTTTAGCCAGACCTTCAGCACCAGAGGTTTTCAGGTTTATTAGATAAGATTTGTCTTAATGAGATTTCTAACATTTTTCTGTCAGCCATTGCAAATTTTCAATATTAATGTAATATTTCAGTTATCCTTTTTTCTCTTTATTCTGATTTGACAACTTACCAAATATTCGAGCAAATATGTACTGCTGGCGGTCATCCTTGATTTGAAAGAAATAAAGAAAAGTTTCCAAGTAAATAGACACGGTTTAATGATAGAAGCTGTATAAAATAATAAAATATTTAACAAATGATAGGTTTAGGATAAATTGAACAGTCAATGTTCCTTGGAGATAATTCTCTTCGTCCTTCTTTCTTCTGTTTCATCAGTTTTCTTGAAGCAGAACTTTTCTTTATCTTAAACTCTTCAACCTCTCCTAGTATTAATAAAGTTCAATCAATCAATCAACCAATCAGAGTTTTATGGAAGCCCTATACTACATAACAAACTCGAGATGAAAGCTCGTGAAAAGTGCTTAAAATAAAAGATGTACTTGCTTTGCTTTTGATTTTTGTTGTTAAATAATCTTGTTTAAAAAGAAAGATAAGTTTGTCTTAATAGTAAAATTACCATTTTATAAATAGAGTTAAAGGGACTATAAATGTATTTTCAATTGACCCCCAAACTAAAAGGTGCATGTCCGAGTAATGAACCTGCAGAGCTGAAGAACTTACGGGACATCTCCTCTGCGAGCAACTTTTCTTATTACTGATGAAAAAGAAACAAGTAAAATTTGCACCGATCCATAATTGACTTAGCCGATACCCCTTTTTTTAATTTTCAAGGACACTCCCTTTAAAATATTTACCTTCTTCTTCGAAACTGAGCAGGGTTTTCTTATCTCCTCTTTCCTTCTCTTTATCCTTTTCTTTCTTCTTCTTCTTATCCTTCTTTTCCTTCTTGAGGTTGGTGATGTTAACCTGGAGAACCTCCACCTCGTCCTCTCCGCTGTCCTCCTCCTGTCCCACCGGAGCTCGGCTACGAACAATCTTTTTCGGTTTACGAAACAGAGACATTCTACTCTGAAATACAAAAAAATGTTTTATAAACAACATCACAGTGGTGCCTTGCTAATCTTAAAATTTATCACAGATATATTTAAACTCTGGAGGAGTCTGTCCTTTTGAACATATTTTTAATTGAATCCGGCTGGGAAGCATTACCAAAAAAAAAACAATTTTCGTTTTTGTGATGATTTGCGAGGAAACTTAATTTTTTTAAAGAAAAATTTTATCCGTAAATTGATGAACCTTAAGTGTGAGCAATGAAACAGGTTTTCTTAAGTGTGAGCAATGAAACAGGTTTGCTTAAGTGTGAGCAATCAAACAGGTTTGCTTAAGTGTGAGCAATGAAACAGGTTTGCTTAAACCCCAGAACTGAGATCCAAAAATATGAAACAATGATCAGTTAATAATCTATCTTCTCTGTCTAGATTTTGGTCTCTTTTCCTTCTGAATATCCTCTACGCTGACTGTTTCAAGAATACTGGGGATCTGAAGAATCAAGTTGTCCAGGGGCATCTCAAAGTTCGACTCCTTCCAGATATCCTGGTTCAATCAATTAATCAAATAATATATTATTTTAATAAAAAATTTTATTGCAAAAGAGATCATTTGATTTTCTAGGATGAACCAAATAATATCAGACCTTCTATGCAAACCGTTCAGATTTTTTTTAAAACTTTTAAATCGACGAAAAGGGTTAAATTAACAACAATTTAGCAGAAATAATTATCACCAAATAACTGTTAACTTTTGATCTAATCAAGTTACATCTTGTTTTCCAATTTTTTACTTTTACAATTTTACCATCTAGATTCTAGATATATATTTAATTTTCTGATTCATAATTCCATTTTGTTTATTTGATTTTTCCTTAAGTTTTGTTAGCACTACAGACATTATTCTTCCGGGTGGACATCCATTCTCTTTGAGATGATTTCCTGCATAAATATCATCAAATAATTTTGTCCATGAAAATAATAATAACTAGCTGAAGGGCCCGGCGTTGCCCATGGGAAAAAAAATTTGAAAAAAATCCGAATTTTTTAGCCTTTGTCACTCCAGTGCTACGAATGAGTGTCCACAAAAAAGTTCAGCCCATTTGGTCGAGCCGTTTGGCCGGCTATAGGGGACATATATACGAATGTTTTATTTAATTATATAGATAGCCAGTAAACCAGATTCGGTAGAAATTTTTTAAATCTAAGAACTAGAATTATCTTCTGAATTTCGTATAATTTAATTTATTTTTTATTTTCCATATCAAAATTAGACAGTAACAGCACAAGAAATATATTTATTTAAAAATGTGTTTACTTCAAATTTTGGTAAAATTTGTAGTGCCTGGATCAGAATCTGCAAAAAATAACAGAAACGAAAAAGGACACAGTCTACTGAAAATTTTTCTTTCCAAAAATGATTTGACGAATTTAAACCTGTTACAGGGAATCGGGGAGCCTCCCATGATTCAAACTCTTCAGCTAGTGCAAGGTCACCGTTATACAGCAGAACTTGATTGATATACATCCTAAACAATATCAGTTCAAGGTCTCCGTTATACAGCAGAACTTGATTTATATACATCCTAAACAATGTTAGTTCAAGGTCTCCGTTATACAGCAGAACCCATGTAGTTTAAGTAATAATAGAGCTCATAAGAAATGGGATAGTTTTTCATTAAACTGTAAAACTACAGGACTAGAACTAATTACAACCTTAATTGTGATAATAATTAACAAAATGAATATTATAATAATGTTATTAATAAATACCTTGTGTCGGCTGGCTTAGATTTAGAATCCACCATTAAATACTGATAGGGTCGGATAGCTGTAGGGGCAGGTTTAATTCCTCTAAAATATATATATATATATATATATATATATATATAATCTTATGTAAAAAACTAATTTAGAATAAAATCCAAAAAGAAATTGAGTTTTTGCCATAAACTCAAATGTTCTAATCCCTTTATCTTTGTAACCTGATCGTCTAAACCATTCATTCTTTCGACTTAGATTATTTGATATTGTAGAGTTCATAATTTGAAATATCAAAGGTCTAAACTATTGGGTTGCAAAGTATAAGGATTAGAAAATAAGAGTTTGTGGCAAAGACTCATTAACTCCTATAGTGGTAAATAGTATATTTGTTTTTATATATTTTACCAGATAAGCAAAAATATATACATATTAGGCTCACTAGGCTATTAAGGAGCTTCGCGCCTATCTTTTATTTAAATTGTGAACATTTCTCTTTATGTACATTGTAAAAAAAACAACAAAAATTTCGCGGATTTTTAAAAAAAAAATGTCTTTGATTTTCAACACTTTTAAAAATTGAATTTTGTTAGAGGCAAATATTTGAAAATTCGATTCCATGTGGTCAAGTAAGTTCCCACACAAAACTTGGACCCGATCGGTTCAGCCGTTATGACGTGTATTGGATACAAACAAACAAACAGACAAACGAAGTATTATGTAGATGTTCTATTTTATACTTTTTAAAATATTTCACGAGGAAATTGGTTTAGAGATGAATGCTGATTACAAAAGATAATGTTGCATGATGTTTTATAATATAATTATAAAATTTAATAATAATATGTTTTTTCAACCACTAACCTGTGCTCAACAACAAACAGACAATTATCTCTCTCAACTCCAGATAGTTTAATCCGTCCATGAAGAGCTAAAACCTCCTCAGAATCCCTAATTAGTATATGGATATAAAAACTGAAATAAACGAATATTTTAAAGGACTTGCACGAATTAGACTTTGTTATGTGGTCAAAAACGCCGAAATAAGGGTGTCCCTAGTATGAATAATATCATTTGTTTTGTTAATTTTGATGGTGGGATGAACTAAATGTATAACCTGAAGAACCTTTGTTCTTCCAGGTTAACTTATTTTTATTTTTTATCCCACTTAGAATTCGGCGTTTTTCAAAGCTTTATTCGTGCTTCTTGTAAATATTCGTTTATTTGAGTTCCGGCTGTATGGACCACAATATTTTCTTTAAGTTGTTTCGATTGACAACGCTAGCGTTTATCAATCAATCAATCAGAGATTTAGGGATGTCGTCCGGAATAGCGGCATTTCGATCAAGAAATAGGCTTAGGGGTTCTATTGAGTTACAAGTTTTTGATAAAATTTTTTCAAATTCGCAAGAATAAGATTTTACAAAAAGTCGAAGACGAACTGTTTCCGGTGTACACAATAAGGAAACAGTCGCGGCATCCGAGTCCATATGGGATTAATTCCTATTATCCTATACAAATTTTCATCTGACTAACAACTAAGTTATACAGGTGTGGCATTATTTCTGGGTAAACGTTAAATAATGGTAGTAGTCTCTACGCAGCAAATTTTCCGCCGCATTAGCGCACAATTTTGTGAATGTAAACAGTAAATTAAGTGAAAGAATTTCTCATATTTGAGAATCAATCAAGTTTTGCTGAGCGACAGACAGTGTAATAATCAATTGTTTTAACATTAGGGATCGATATTACAGCTTAATGCTTAGTATACGTAAGTTAATTGTTAAAATTCTGATACTTGCAACAAATGAGAGTTTAATGCATAGTTAATTACTTCTGTACTCACATTATAAAGTATAAAGTGTATATTTTAAGTGTATAAATATAATTTCTAATTTTAAAATTTCAGATAAAATACCAGATTTCTATTGTGCTCATTGCCGTAAACTGCAAAAATATGCGGCGGAAAATTTGCTACGTAGAGTCTACTACCATTATTTAACGTTTACCCAGATATAACGCCACACCGGGCCATATTTACCCCACCCCCACCTTCCCTCCCTATCTTGACGGTCTTACAATATTGCTGAAGAACCCGGAGTTTTCCTTGAGAAAAAAAATGTTGAATTGTTTTACCCTATGTTACTCCCCGGGCACCGATGGGTTTCCCTAACAAAAATGCAGCCTATTTGGTCAGCTATAGCTAAGCGAAGAGCTTTATATTCAAAATAAAAAATTCGTTTTGCATTTGATTTTGGTATTCTATCAAATCATTTCAAATCAAATCAAATCAAATCAAATCAAATCAAATTATATCGTTACAACTGACGAGGGTCAACCCAGACCGAAATATATTTTCAATAAATGTGGAAATAACATCTACTTTTGTTTAACTCTACAGAAATTTGGTCCATCACCAATCACCATCACCGAATTTTAAATCAAATAAATCTAGTTTTAAGTGAATGAAAACGAAGGAAAGTTTACAATTAAGAGTACAGTGAACACTGTACACTGTACACTGTACATGTACACTAAATAATTAGAAGAACAAATATCATTCCGTAGAAATCAAGGCCGAGTCCCCTTCAAAAATAACCGCCAAAGGACGGAAATTGATATAAAAGATGATTAATACAATCTGTGTACACTAAGCATATAAAAATGAAAAAACCTGAGAAGAGAAGCGAGTAGGGTCGGAGAATTAAGCTTAATATTGTTCTTCTCCGCTTTCTCCCAAACCATCATCATCTCTTCTATGTCAGGGTTCACCGGTAACCCTGGATATATTAATATTATCATTATTCTCCACTTAATGAACATGACACAAAGCAATTGTTTTGTGTAAACAGACCCATTTTACTTAATATGTTATTTAATAAGTTCCTGGGAAAACATTTTGCTTTGTAACAACATCAAATACACTTCAGTATTGCTTTAATGTCGTCTTCCTATTCAAAGTTTTTTATTCTCAATGTATTATTAATCCTGTAATTCTTTTTTTTAAAGAAGTTTCAGCTAGAAAATTATATCATATTAAATATAGTTTTTAAACTACCCCCCCCCCCCCTGCACCAGGAAAAGTTTATTCACTAAGATCTTTAGTAGGGGAGGAGGGGGATTAAAGATTGGACATCAATTGGTCAGTCACCCTCGCCCTTGTATTTGACACTTTTAACCAAAAAATATTTATTTTACAATAAAAATAATTCATTTTTGTTGAAAATTTACCTAGGGAAAAAACACATGACCAAAAATCTAAAAAGTCTTTGAAAACTTTCAGAAATAAAAATCTCCTTCGAAAATGAAGAAGAAAGTACAAGGAATTAACAGGGGGCAATTTACTACCTATGTATGGTGCTAGTCCTAACTCAATCATTTTAGCTGTAAGCTGACCAGCATATCTCCCAGATAATATCTTCTTCCATTCACTCCAGATCCTTTCCCCAGAGATAATTCCCATTCCTAGATAATTATTATTAATAAATAATAAAAATAATATTAATAATATTAATAATCATACTATTAGTAACAATAACAATGACACAAACAAACAAAAAATAACAAAATCAATAACAATAACAATTAACCAATTAACAAATTATGACAAGATTCAACTTTCTAAATCATAGCGTCGAAATATGTATATTGCAACATGTTTGTTGCATTTGCCGGCTAACCCGGAATAGTAAGAGATATGTAACTTATAAAGGAAAATGTAACATTTTCCCGGCCTCAGGTAGATAGACGACTTATCCCTTCGGAGTGTATTCTTTTTAAACTGGACGACGTCTTCGTCTGTGTGCGTCCGAATTATCTATCTTAGCTATCAGATAAGAATCTTGAGACATCTGGCGGCCAAACTATCATCCCCCAAAGTACGTCTTTAGGACAGACCTTGGTCACATGTTCGTTGGAAAAAAACGGCCTCAGATTAAGTTTTTGGTGTTTAGACGCAAATGATCGTCTTTCATTAAATGAATGTAAACCTTTTAGTCACAAAGAACCTTACAAAATAAAGACTATTGTGCACTACTACTAAATTATCTGTTTAGCAAAGAATTTTCAAGCTTATCACCTTTAACATTTTCTCTGATTGCATTTAACGTCACCTCTTCGTGGTTTTCAGGTGATTCAGAAATACGACCATAAAATCTAGAAATTGTATATGTATCATTTTCTTTAGAATTTTTAAACTTTAAAGGGGGGGGGAAAGAAAATGATTTACAAGAAGGTAACTGGGGAACAAATGATTTTTCAGGTAAGGAGAAATATAATTTCCAAAGATGGGAGAGGATTAAACTATTTTCAAAGAGGGGGTGGAGAAAAAAATGTACTCCTGACCTGAAGTAACGGAGTATTCTTAAATAATCCTCTTGTATTCTCTGAACCGGATCCCCGACAAATCTAACTCGTCGATTCTAAAAATCAAAATTGAAGATAAGTTTATCAACTGATTTATGATAAACGAACCATACGGTTCTTGACCAATTCAAAGTTACAGAGGGTTTTGTTAAGTCCGTTTGGTTGATAATTGTATTAGCACTTCTATGAAATCGAATAAAAATCAAGAATAAATTTTTAAAATAAGAAAAATTAAGAATCAAATTATGCTGAAATGCGAAAAATCTGCTAGAAGATCTGATTCTGGAGCTAAGCATTTAGTGATGTGCATTCAGTTGTTTAATTATTGGTTCTCTCAGGATTAGATTTAGCATAGATGTTTTCAACACAGTTTTTCTTACACACTGCCAAATTAACTATGACCATTGACCACGACAGAAAATATATGGATAAAACGAAACAATAACGATCTTTACACTAACGCGTTATATAGTTAAATAAAACATAAATTTAATAGATTACAGTTTTGAAATCTTAAATTTTGTAAGTTAAAAAAAACACTACCTGCATTAAAATGAAATAGAAACTAAATCTATATGTTAATTTGTTGTGGACATTCATTGGTGGCCGGGGGGGTGTTAAAGGCTAAAAAAATTTGAATTTTTTCTTCCAAATATTTTTTAAACATTTTTTTTCAATTTTTTTTCTCCAGGGGATAAGGGTTAAAAAAACCACCTTGAGATCTGTTTGTCCATCAAAATAATCGTAAACAGTCCCATCCAATCCCAGAAACATAGAGTTTATTGTCAAGTCTCGTCTAAAAATTATTTGTTAACATTTTTTTTAATCAAATCAAATCATAATTTAAAAAGAGGAATTTATTCCCTTGTTGCATTCAATATTCACCCCCCCCCCCTAAAAACAGGTAGATTTTACTTTTCTTATTGAAGAGAGAGCAGTGATTGATGGGATCGAGACAGAATAAGTAACAATACGCGTCGCATTTATATTGGAATTGATTTAATGCTAATATTCTAAACCTCCATTCTAACGTTTATAAATACTACTTTATCTCCCCCTTCATAGCCTTCAATCTACTCCTGAAAATATTCTTTTTAATATACTACTTAGAGCTAGATTTAAAGCTGTAATAAAAATAAATTTATTGAAAACAAGGGAGAAATAAGACCGTTATGTATTTGAAAATTGTCCCCCTTTATTTCTACCCCAAAATCTTTAGATGAACCCACGCGATAGATAGATAGATTGATAGAGATAGATAGATGGAAAGATAGATAGATGGATAGATTGATAGAACAGTAGATAGGTAGATAGAAAAATAGATAGATAGATAGATAGATAAAAAGATAAATAGATAATTAGATAGAGAAATAGATAGATAGATAGATAGACAGACAGACAGACAGATAGTCATAGATTAGATAGTTAAATAGATAGACCTGTTTGCATCTAGTTCCCAATCCTTAGTGAATTCTACCTCCGCTCTTCTACCATCTGTCACCTAAACATTACATATCTAACAAATATTCAACATATATCTAACAAATATTCAACATATATCTAACAAATATTCAACATATGTCTAACAAATATTCAACAAATATCCCTAAAATATTCAACAAGTGTCCCTCAAATATTCAAAAATGTCCCTCAAATATTCAAAAATGTCCCTCAAATAATCAACAATCCCTCAAATATTCAACAAAATTATCCCAAAAATATTTAAGTGTCCCTCAAATATTCAAAAAATGTCCCTCAAATATTCCACAAGTGTTTCACAAGTATTCATCAAGTGTCCCTCAAATATTCAACAAATATCCCTCAAATATTCAACAAATATCCCTCAAATATTCATCAAGTGTCCCTTAAATATTCAACAATCCCTCAAATATTCAACAATCCCTCAAATATTCAACAATCCGTCAAATATTCAACAAATATCCCTCAAATATTCAACAAATATCCCTCAAATATTCATCAAGTGTCCCTCAAATATTCAACAATCCCTCAAATATTCAACATTCCGTCAAATATTCAACAAATATCCCTCAAATATTCATCAAGTGTCCCTCAAATATTCAACAATCCCTCAAATATTTAACAATCCGTCAAATATTCAACAAATATCACTCAAATATTCATCAAGTGTCCCTCAAATATTCAACAATCCGTCAAATATTCAACAATCCGTCAAATATTCAACAAATATCCCTCAAATATTCATCAAGTGTCCCTCAAATATTCCACAAGTGTTTCACAAGTATTCAACAAATGTCCCTCAAATATTCAACAATCCCTCAAATATTTAACAATCCGTCAAATATTCAACAAATATCCCTCAAATATTCATCAAGTGTCCCTCAAATATTCAACAATCCCTAAAATATTCAACAATCCGTCAAATTTTCAACAAATATCCCTCAAATATTAATCAAGTGTCCCTCAAATATTCAACAAATGTTCCTCAAATATCCAGCAAATATCCCTCAAATATTCAACAAGTGTCCCTCAAATATTCAAAAATGTTCCTCAAATATTCGAAATCCCTCAAATATCCAGCAAATATCCCTAAAATATTTTACAAATGTTCCTCAAATATTCAACAATCCCTCAAATATTCAACAATCCCTCAAATATTCAACAAATATCCCTCAAATATTCAACAAATATCCCTCAAATATTCAACAAATATCCCTCAAATATTCAACAAATATCCCTCAAATATTCAACTAATGTCCCTCCAATAATTCTATATTCATGTTTGCATCAGGACAACCTTGCGTCAAAATAAATAATAAATATTAACTTCTTCTGTAATAGTTACACCACGCGACTTATCTTCCTTTTTGAAGGAAAAAAACCTCGTTGATATTTTTTTACAACCTTTAATTGTGGCATTTTTTTTCTTTCCACTTAAAAAAAATTTTTTTTTCTTTTCCAGCATGTGCAAGATCCTTTTATATCCTTCTATATTAATAAGTATACCTTATCAATTCTTAAAGTTGTTACTTCAAAATTAATTTTGTCATTAATTCTTGCAGTTATTGTCCCATGCTTCTCCCCTGCAATAAAAATATTTTATTTTATGTTTACAGGTTTATTTACAAAACTGTAACTGTTTTTGAGAGAGTAGGATGATTTTTTAACAAAAAGGTTTATTTTAACTGGGGGAGAGTTAGATTTAAAGAATTGAATTACCTAACGCATTTATCATTCTTATATTTTCTGCTGTAAATATATTCTACAAAATATTATACTTAGTGATAAAAAGCTGAGATAATAATAGACGAACAGACAAAAAAAATCGCATTTTTTTTAATGAAAGCTTGAGTTTCTTTATGATTTGAAGTGACTGTAAGCGTATTTTCAAGTGCCCCTATATGCAAAGATGGCAATGCCCGATAAATATCTAATTCAATCTTCGTACAAAGCTTTTAAGCCACCGCTCAAATATGGTTGGTTTCACTTAAAATTGTATTCAATGTTTCAAGATTTAAGCCGGCGCTTAATTGAAACCGGTTTTTGGCGGAGACGCGGATTAAATTCATTAAATTCGGACACAGGATCAGCATCAATGAGTATTAAAAATTGTTGCAAATAACTGACGGCGGGCATCGTTTTGAGACCCGTTTTTAAACATTCAAAGTGCTTAGGCTTTATCAAGGCTGCACAAGAACCTGAGATGCAAATCCTTTTTCAAAACTGCAGGATAGACAATTTTGCTTTTATTGCACACAAACACACTTTTACGCTGATTGAAGATATTAATATTCAATATAATAATAATTAGTAATTAGTAAATTTGAAAAATCGTTTTGGTCCATATCTTTACTCAGAGTAAAACTTTTGCTTTGTGTGATAAAAGCAAACTGTCTTGTATACAATTAAAAAATTGAATTTGTAAGCATCCCAGATTCTTGTGAAGCTTTGGAAAAGGCTGAAAACTTTTAATGTTTAAAAACAATGCCATTCAGTAGTTACAAATAATCTAAATATTAAGTATAATTGTTCCTTCATTTGTTCTGGAGTAGCAGTAGTGGCAAAGTCTACATCAGCTGGTGGTATTCCCATTAATAAATCCCTAAATTAGATATATAATTTTCCTTATAAAAATGGACCTATTCAACTTCGAATCTCAAAATCAAGCTAAGAACATTCCCGTTGTTATTCTGAGTTCCTGAGCAGTTATGAGTCCCAACTTTATAAATATAGATTCCAATATTCTTATAAGTTGTTATCGAAAGTGCTTGATTGTTGAAAGCGAGGGAGGGACACCTCGGCGGACAAGAACCTCCCAGATCTACGCGAGGGAGGGACACCCCGGCGGACAAGAACCTCCCAGATCTTGCATACAATACCGAGCCTAATTTATTGGCAAGAAAAGGAAATATAATTTCAAATAAAAAAGTTTTGCTTGAAATTACGAATACACTCAACAATCTTAACAAATGAATTTTAGGTAATTTTTCATGAACTTAGGCAGCATATAAATTAATTTACCTTTGAACCCTAAAAACATTCTAGAGTAAATACAGTGAATGCTGTTTGTTTCTGTAATCTTGATTAATATTTTTAAGAAATAGATAATTTTACTTTCTTGTAATCTATGGTACATTCTGGGAGGCTAGTCCCTCTCAACAGTATGTCGAGTACAATACTTTTAAGACCAAACAAATAGCAAAAAATTCAAAGATGAAATATATAAAAACTTATTGGTAACGCTGTTTAATGTCAATTCTCGTACTTGATAAGGTCTTTCACAAGATAAAAAAAAATTATTTTAATTGTTTGAGGTGACAAACATTGCTCAAAGAACCTCACAAAATCAAATCAAATCAGACTTTTAGGGCTGTCCTACTTCCATTCTACAGTTTCCAGATGACTACTAATTTCAAATTACGATTTGTATTGATTCAACGAATTAATCTGTCATTTTTTAATAAATGTAATTTTCACACAATTAAAGTAGAATAATATTAATCGTATAAGGTTACATGATGGAATTCTTAAACTCGATTATATGAGCGTTAAAGAATACATAAAGAATATTTCATCTCGTTTGAGAATGGCCGTTTTTAGAATTTTTACAAATAAAATTTTATATATATATACTTTGTTTGTATGATTGCTTCTATGAAGAAATTCACGTAAATTTGTTATTGTTTGATAATTTAAAAAGAAAAATTGAAGCAGAAACAGTAACATTTAAAAGTTATAATAGAAGATGGAAGTCTAGTATTTGATATTTTATTATAATTATTTTAAGATAAGCTGTCAGCTCCACCAGCTATTCTCAGCTCATGACCATTTTTACTGAATACATCGGAGAGAAGGTTCAATTCTGGACTCAACAATTCCCTAAAAAACGAGATTTATGAATAATATTTTTTTTCGTTTTTAGGAATATGATCAGTTTTTAGGAATATCGTCAGTTTTTGATAATTATATTTCTGATTCAGTACTTTACATAATGACTTATGTGCTTTTTGATGGTATTATTTTTGTAAGGACCAGCTTTGAGGAGTTAAGTATGGAAAGCCATGCGGGACCGAGCATAACAAAATTCACGGAATAAGCGACCAAGTGAGAAGGCGTTCACTTTGACGATTTAGAAGAAAAAATGATTAATACTAAAATTGCCAAAAATTGACAAAACAGGACGTATTATTTTTTTCTCTAAATATACTATGCTTCTCTGTTCTGTTTGTTTGTAACAGATAACATCAAAACGGCTCAACCGACCGGACCCTAAATTTTAATTGGACCTCACATGACCCCAGGGAAGGTTTATTGATTATCACAATTCCAAAAGTTTGCCTTCAAAAAATTCCGAATTCCAAAAATTTAGAAAATCCTTAAAAAAATATGATTAAATCTGCAAACTGTATTTAATATTGCTTTAAATTGCTGAATTAGTAAATGGACGCGAAGCGCCCTGAAAGCCTAGTTTCTCAAATTTATTTTTTTTTTTGGGGGGGGGGGATAAATTACCTGAATTGCTGTGAATCTATTTTAGCCATGGTCATTGTTCGTCTGAAGATATTGTTTCTATTTAACCCTGCTGGTTTACTAGTGGTATACTTTTACACTAAATTGTACAGGGGTGTATGTTTTCTTTAAAATCTCCCACCATCCAATCCCATTTTGAAAATCATATTTTTTCTCAGAAGTTCGCTTTTTTAGGATCTTATTTTGACAAAGGGGGGGGGCCACAAAACGTATTACTCTCCGGAAAATTTAAACAGTGTTTAAACATAACTTAGAATTGTCGTAGGAGGCTGATTTTTTGCATGCAAACTCAGAATTATGTATATTACGTGCATTTTTTGGTTTTGAAGGAATCTGAGCAAAAGTGCGTGCGCGCGCGCGTTTTTTGTGAAAAAATGCGACTTTTTTGACAGTAAATCAATGTTAACTTCATTAATTGCACTTGAAAATTTTTCCTGACACTCTTGAAACAAATATGCGCTAAAAAAATTCAACCC
>NW_019396713.1:59342-80884 GCF_000591075.1 Eurytemora carolleeae
GGGTTGAATTTTTTTAGCGCATATTTGTTTCAAGAGTGTCAGGAAAAATTTTCAAGTGCAATTAATGAAGTTAACATTGATTTACTGTCAAAAAAGTCGCATTTTTTCACAAAAAACGCGCGCGCGCACGCACTTTTGCTCAGATTCCTTCAAAACCAAAAAATGCACGTAATATACATAATTCTGAGTTTGCATGCAAAAAATCAGCCTCCTACGACAATTCTAAGTTATGTTTAAACACTGTTTAAATTTTCCGGAGAGTAATACGTTTTGTGGCCCCCCCCCCTTAAATAATAGTTTTAGTGGGGAAAAAATTTGTTTTAGGTAATCAAGTAAGAAAAGGATGAAAATGCTTGGCTTCTAGTGTCCAATTTTTCATCATTTCCCCAGGGAATAATTTTTTAAACTACTTCTTAAACATTATACTACGACGAATATGGACTTGAACATAATTTCTTAAACATTATTATCAAAGGTTGCAAACATAGGACGGTATTTTAAGGGGAAGTGCGGTTCATTAAAGCCGTAACAGTGACTTCATTGTTAACTTTTAAATTTTTCAGAAAACACAAATTTGTATTTCTTTATAACAAAAACAAAACAGTGTACAAATATACCACGTGATAAAAGAAACAGAGCAGATTTAAACATTTTAATTCATTCTGAAAAAATCACAGTCTATAAGTTGAATAATTTACCTAGTTTTACAATTTTAAAATTAAACATTTCTAAATTTAAATTTTGCTACTAAAATGGAATGGACGAAGACCAGAAATACTTGGTTTGAATTATTAGAGTTCATAAACAAAATTCTACATAATTCGGATTAATTTTTGAACCAGGTAATTTTTTTTTTAAGAAAAGCGCATTTTTCAAAATTATATTTAGTTTTAAAATTCTTAAGTATCAAAAACTGGTAAAATAAAAAAGTTATTGAATCTCATTGGGACTTTGTACATTAAATCTTTAAATGTAAGTTAAGAATAATAAATTTATTAAAATTTATGGTTAAATTTTAAAATCCAAGGAAAGACAAATTGAGGAATAAACTTAAGCGAAAATATGAAAAAATTCTAATGTAAATATAGAAATAACTTATTTTTGTATTAGATGGAATAGAAACATTGAATAAATATTAAATAAGTCAATGCTGATTTCATACTTTTCGGACTAAAGCTTAAAGAGGTCAAAACATGCCTTTTAGAGGTCAGTTCTAATGCGATATGAAGATCTAGTTCTAACAGTTTCTCAAACCAAACTTTTTGTATGTTGTGAGACCTCTAACAGGGTCTCAGGATCAACATGTCTGACCTCTGGTTGTGAAGGAGACCTTTCATGGGACCTCTAGATCTCTATGTCAGACCTCTGGATTTGTAGAGACCTCTTGAAGGACCTCTAGATCCACATGTCTGACCTCCGGATGTATTGGACGCATCTTGAAGGACCTCTAAATCCACATGGCTGACCTTGTGGTAGAGGGCTCTTAAAGGGCCTTAGATCAACATGTCTGACCTCCAGATGTGGTGGAGGGCTCTTAAAGGGCCTCTAGAACCACATGTCTGACCTCCGACTGTGATGGAGGGCTCTTAAAGGACCTCTAGATCCACATGCCTGACCTCGGGATGTTTAGTTTTGAGATTCTTCTCTATCCGATCAACCTCCTGTCCGAGACAATCGACGATGTTCTCCCCGTGTTTCAACAAGAACTCCTCGGCATCCTACAGTATACAGAATACAACTTGTTGGAGGGGGGCAGGGTTTAGGTATNTTAAAGATAAGAATTTTAATTCTTTGAGGGGTAAAATTATGGCATTTTCAACATTTGCAGTGAGAATTTTAGTTTTTTGGGGAGGTCACCCTCTCACACAGGAGTACGGAAGATCTCTCATTTATTCAGGATTATAAAATCATAATCTCGGAAAAAAGAGTTGAAATTGATACGAAAAAATAACATTCATATTTTATTTTTTTGTGTACTGGTGATAGGATAATTTTAGTTACTAGCTTTGATAAATAAAAAATAAATAAATGGTGGCTTAAACATTTCTTAATGGAAGGAACAGAAAAAAAACACATATTGGATGGTCAACCTTTCTTAAGCCAATTACAATGAAATATCTAATATTTCTTAGGCTCTAATTTAAAAAAAGTTCTGTCTTTTAAAAGACACAATTTCTGAGCTAAAAATTAATAAAAAACGAGAAGTTCAGATAGTTAACTTATTCTGGACTTACGGCAATACTATCCGAACCTAGTTCAACCCCTTCTCCATGTAAATAAAACTATTACAAGTACAAGAATGTTTACCTTCTCATTTTGAACAGATTTGATACTTCGTAATATTTCCTGTCGAGTTTATGCATTCTTTCACGAAATCTTTTTATATATAATTTGAGACCTTATAATTAAGTCCAAATTGCTTAAACTTGTTTCAAAGTTCCAATACAAAGTTTTTAAAATCATAAAATGGAGTGGATACTAAGGGACCGAATGATAAAATCCCGCAGGTGCAATTGCCGATATTTACAGTTGACTAAAATGGCTAAATCTCGAAGATACAAAAAGGTCGAATTTTCATATGTTTATTATTTTGAGAAAATGTAATTTTTGCCATTTGTAATTCGGTCTTTTGTATCCACTCCTATAAAGGGAATTTAAAAGTTTGAGAGAGAGAGAGAATCCATAATTTTCCTGAATATTTTGTTTCTGAAGATAGGAGCGAGCCAAAGCTCTTCCATCAAAATCTATTTCAGCCTTGTATCTAAACAGATTAAAGAAACTTAAATCTAAACAGATTAGAGAAACTTAAATCTAAACAGATTAGAGAAACTTTAAAGGGACTTGTATCTAAACAGATTAAAAAAACTTAAATCTAAACAGATTAGAGAAACTTTAAAGGGACTTGTATATAAACAGATTAAAGAAACTTAAATCTAATTAGATTAGCGAAACTTTAAAGAGACTTGTATATAAACAGATTAAAGAAACTTAAGTCTAAGCAGATTAGAGAATCTTTAAAGGGACTTGTATCTAAACAGATGAAAGAAACTTAAATCTAAACAGATTAGAGAAACTTTAAAGGGACTTGTATCTAAACAGATGAAAGAAACTTAAATTTAAGCAGATTAGAGAAACTTTAAAGGGACTTGTATATAAACAAATTAAAGAAATTTAAATCTATGTAGATTAGAAAAACTTTAAAGGAACTTGTATATGAACAGATAAAAGAAATTTTAAAATTAAAACAAGTGTCATAACTAATTCAACAATTGCAGAGTTTTAGAACGATTAAATTAAGTTAGAGAACATTTAACAGAAAAACTGCCGAAATTCTCAAAAAAAAGAATTATGCTGGATTCAGGGGTATAAACAGGAATTTGTCCACGGGAGGCTTAAATTTTTTTCTTTCCAGGGGTCTGAAAGTGAAAACCACATGGAAACCATAGATTTCATTGATCCAGGGGGGAGGGGGGGGGTTAAGTTACCTGACAACTCCATTTCCCATATCTATTCCCTTCACATCATACACCTTAAAAATGAACCATTAGATACCTAATCAGTAAACATAGAGCAATATTAGAAACCGAATCAGTAAACAGTGAGCAATATTAGAAACCGAATCAGTAAACAGTGAGCAATATTATATACCTAATCAGTAAACAGTGAGCAATATTAAATAGCTAATCAGTAAACAGCAAGGAATATTAGATACCTAATCAGTAAACAGCAAGCAATATTAGTTGTTAAATGGCCGGATAAACTTTTTTTTAATTTATCTAAAAAAGAAAAATTATTGGTTAAAAGACCTGATGAATGAATGATTGAATGAATAAATGAATAGATTAAAGAGAAAAAAATCAGTAAAAATAGGAAGCAATAAGAAAAAATATCAAAAAGTAAAAACCAATGTAAAAATTGTAAGAATTGTAAGAAAGGATGAAATACCTGTCTGACCATTATATCGCCTTCTAGTTCCTGATTAATATCCTCTAGTCTACTATCAGGTATAGACCGACCCACTAGATAGATAGATTGATAATTAAATAGATAATTAAATAGATAATTAAATAGATAATTAAATAAATAAATAAATAATTATCCTGTGCCCCTCAGTTTGATCTTAATGGATAGATAGATAGATAGATAAAAATATAGAGCTCAAGGGATTGCATAGATCATAAGGATCAGAGATAATAGAAAGATAGATATATTGACAGCGATAGGATAGATAGATATCTAGATAAATAGATATATATTTCCATAGATGGATAGATAGGACACATCGATAGATAGATACCTAGATAGATAAATAAATATTTTGATAGATAAATAGATAAGATATATTGATAGATAGATACCTAGAGCTCCTGAGTTCGAATAGATCATGAAGGATGCAACGGAACCAAGCAAGGATGCAATAACTAGGGAACCCACGAGATAGATAGATAAGATATATTGATAGATAGATACCTAGAGCTCCTGAGTTCGAATATATCATGAAGGATGCAACGGAACCAAGCAAGGATGCAATAACTAGGGAACCCACGAGATAGATAGATAAGATATATTGATAGATAGATACCTAGAGCTCCTGAGTTCGAATATATCATGAAGGATGCAACGGAACCAAGCAAGGATGCAATAACAAGGGAACCCACAGCATCAGGAATATGGGAACCTTAAATATAAACTAATAAAGAAAATTACACGGTCAAGTTTAAGTTTTTCAAGTGACCCTCCTTGCAAAGATGGCAATGTTAGATTCACAACAGTACCTCTTAAAGCTTTATCTGATCAAGTATAAATTGAATAAAAATGTTAATAATTTTGAAATTGATTACTTTCATTTGTGGGTTTTCTACAAAAGCGACCTGCGCATTTCTTCTACAGGAACAATATAGAAATTATGAGAATTAAAAATTTTTAAATATCAGAATAATACCGTATTATGGAGTGTTTTTTAGATTTGATGGGAACGGAAATATTGGGCGTAAACCAGAAGTTTTTTAATCCTTTGTATACTTCATCCTAAGCAATTATTTTTTCTGCAACCCATAATTAAACGATTTCAATAAGTTTTGCAAAAATTTGTTTCAAGGTACTACTAGACGTCTAGAACTTTTTTTCCATTCCGAGGCCGAATTTAAAGAATTTAAGCCGCCGCTCAAATATGGTTGGTTCCACTTAAATTTGTATTAATTTAAACCGGTTTTAGGGGGATTTAAGACGTGGCTTAAATTCATTAAATTCGGACACCAGTTAACGAACTATAAGCAGACCTCGAAGAACCTCATTTTATTGATTCACTAATAAAATAAAGAATGGAAATAATTTTGAAATATCAGGATGAAGGCTAGGGAATGGGATGAATTTTCATGAAAACTAGTTATTAATAAAAAATATAAAAAATAATAGAATATCCAACCCTGATTTACCTGTATAATATGAAAGACTCATGCACCCTCCTGCCACCATAACACCTTCAAAAAAAAAATGTATTCAGTCAGTTTCACTAAAGTTCTTTAGTTTAATTAAATCAAAACCAATTTCATTATAACTCGATCACAATTTTTTTTTTTGGGGGGGGGGGGTGTTTTCCATCCCCCCCCCCCCCTGTGATTTTTCTAAAATAACTTAAAAACTGCCAACATTAGTACGCTCACACTTCTTCACTTCTTTTACTTAATAGGTGTGAACACATTTTGTTTAAAGTTTTTTTTTTGAATAGGCTAGGGTGGAGGACAGCCCAGCGGTGTCTCAAAACATCCGAAATGCTTCATACTAAAATTTAACTAAAATTATCAGTCTAATCAAATCAAAGTCAATGTAATTTTTGCCAAAATTCTTAAGTTTGATTAATTCCAAATCAATGTTATTATTACCAAAGTTCTTAAGTTTCATGAATTCCAAATCAATGTCATTTTTACAAAAATTCTTTAGTTTAATTAATTCCAATTCAATGTCATTTTTACCAAAATTCTTAACTTTAATTAATTCCAAATCTGTCATTTTTACCAAAATTCTTCAGTTGAATTAATTCCAAATCTGTCATTTTTATCAAAATTCTTCAGTTGAATTAATTCCAAATGTAATTTTTACAAAAAATTCTTCAGTTGAATTAATTCCAAATCTGTCATTTTTACCAAAATTCTTCAGTTGAATTAATTCCAAATCTGTCATTTTTACCAAAATTCTTCAGTTGAATTAATTCCAATCAATGTAATTTTTACAAAAAATTCTTCAGTTGAATTAATTCCAAATCAATTTCATTTTTACCAAAAATCTAAAGTTTAATTAATTCCAATTACTTTAACAGCTCATTGTTCAGTTTAATAAAATCCAAATCAATTTCATCTATAAAAAAACTTTGCTTGTATGTCTGTATGTCTATGTGTCTGTCTGTTTGTATCCAATAACGTTAAAACGGATGAATCGATCGGACCCAAATTTTGTGTGGGACCTTACATGATGACCCTAGGGAAAGTTTATGGATAATCAAAATTTCAAAAACTAGCCTCCAACAAAACTTGATTTTCATTCACTTTTAGTTTTCGTTTTAAAATGTATACAAGGAGTACATGTTCTATTGAAATAGAAGATAGACGCAAAGCACCCTAGTTATAGCAAAGTTCTTAAGTTTAATTAATTTCATATCAATATATTTTTACCAAAATTGTTTAGTTATTTTTCGTCCTATTATTAACCAGATTTTTGTAAAAAAAAAACGACGTATCTTAACCCCACCCCTCATTAATCATATATATTTATCCAGGACTGCTTCTAGAATCTTCTAAATAAACAACAATATGCTAGATCTTCTAGAAGAACAACATTAACACACGGATCCCAACCACTCCACACAAATTCTAGAAACGTCGTATTCTTTTCCGCAGCGCTCTTTCTAAATTAGAAAGTGTCTATTAGTAAGTAACACGACAGAAAGTTTCAATTGGTAAGTTGATTTAAAAGTCAACCTATAGCATAATTGCATTGGTAAGTCACCTGATGGAATATTTCCATTGGTAACCCGATGAAATATTTAATTGCATTGTAAAGGCATCCTTTGGAAAGTTTCCGTAAGAAAATCATACTCCAGTTTTTTTTGTCTCACTGTAATTACCTTATACTCTGAACAGCCAGGTAGAGCGTGACACTCTCTGAGATGAAGCTGACCCCTAGGATACCAAGGGCTATGCTGATACTCTCCAGCTGATGAGGGTTGGTTAAACCAAGAATACCGTGATACGCAGATAGTCCTTGAATTAATATAATCAAACTAAAATCCTAGATCAACCATAATATGTCAAAACTATATATTTTTATTAAATACATGGTTGAATTCATTTAGTGATTTTCATGAAATTTATCAATAAAATTTCAGTCAAAATAATTTGCGGATAACGGAAAACTTTTTGCACCACCAAATTGACATAAGTTTTACTTATGTTTTAATCCCCCAATGACCCGATTTTTCTAGGTTTTACGTGGATTTCAATGCATATTTTTCCGCCAACTTTTCCTACAGTATTCAAAGTTATAATCAGGGAATTGGAAATTGATTTAAACATGCATAGATATTTTGTACTCACCCGATCCTATACAGAATATCCCGACCCCTGAAATGAGCGCTGTAACGTACTGCATATTTGAGTATCCGTAGGGATGATCCTTGCTAGGGTTCTTGGTCGAATAGTGGATACCGTAGGCCAGGATACACTGAATATATCAATCAATCAATCGATAAATCAATCAATCAATCAATCAATCAATCAATCAATCAATCGGTCAATCAATCGTTCACTCGGTCAATCATTTAATCAATCGACCACATCGCAATCTCAAAATGACGCTACTAATTTACATGACACTGTACACTAGGGGGTATCAATTAATCAAAAGTACTATATATAGACACACAGAATTTGATAATCTTAAGAAGAAAAAATGTAATTATGGAAATTCTGAAAAGAGATAAAGTATTCTTTAACTGTAATAAAAATGTCCGTCCTTCGGCGGTTATTTTCCATGGAATTATGGTTGATATTTTATTTATTTATTTAAACCAGGGGGTATGAATTAATTAAAGAAACTATATCTACGCCAATGAGCCACCAGCTAAAGAGTTCCATGTCCGATTTACAAAGATACCATAAAACCTTTTTTTATCTGATTTAGTTTTTATCAAACTTGAAAAAGGTCCAATTCTAACAATTTCCTCTGTTTCTCTTTACAGAGAAACAAATGTTGGATTTCTAGTTAATTGAATTTTTTTATGGGTACTGTGGAGAATAGAACATGGAGAGAGAGATTGATTACGTGAATTATTACCTGGTTCAAAGTATCAGCAAGACTATGAATAGCTTCAGAAAACATAGAATGGGAACCTAAAAGTTAAATTAGTTTTCAGGGGTGTATAATGTAAGTTGTATATTTAGTAAATATACTTGTAAATGTTATTTACAAGTAGTGCGGGGATTACCTAATCCTTATCATAATATCAAATCAATAGGGATGGCCTATGGCTCCAGTTGTGGTTCGAAGTTTCAAGTCCTCCCCATTCCTGGTTTTTCAGCCCTGGCCTTCTGTTTAAACGGTAAATATACATTTAATGCTACTTTTTGTTTACTTTGTAGATGCGAAGCGCCCAGCCACATGACCAAATTTGAGCCATGCCCCACTTTAGAATACCTAACATCCAAGGATTGCTACACGGTTTGTTAAGTTTGGATGCTGGGTATTTCCCTTGCGAGTTTTACCGTTTTTGTTAAGTTGTCCAGTTAAATATTAATCCAGTTGAATATTCATATTTAATTATCATTTGTTTTGGCTTCCAGTTTTATCTTTGATCATTTTAGTCTAGTCTAGTCTAGTCCAGTTTTAATTAGATCGTTCGTTTGGACAATAAGAAGATTAATTTCTGAATGTCTTTGTTAATCAAAATTGGCTGTAAGCTCCAAATTAAGTAAAAAAATTCTTCTTGTATTGACATTGCTTAATCTGAGGCTTGGGTATTGAAAAAAGATTTTTACATGAACATTAGATTTAAACAATTGTTCCCTGAACATTATATTTAAATGCAAAGAATTTATTAATTAGGAAAATAAAAAGAAGTCGTATAAAGCTTCTGACTGCTCAAAGAACTATTAAAAATTAGGAGTCAAAGTCAAAAGTCTTTCAGAAAAGGTAAAACCTGAAGAAGAAAAAAATTTACAAATTTTATTAAATTTCTTCGGATAAATGAAGGGCAAAAATAATTTAACTAAAAAAATAATTTACTTCATAAGGACCAACATTCAATACACGCCACTCCCACACTACCCTCCCTACCGGAGGGGGCCGGGTAAAGGGGAATGAAAGATTTTTAAAGGATAAAATTATTTTTCCCAGTACATTGAAAAATCATATAAAAAAACTTGCCATATTCAAGAAAAAATATACCCCCAGCAATTACCTGTTAGGACACAGGCTACCAGTTTTATTCCAAAATTTGCGGTGTTAATAAATATTGCAGATAAAACAACTTTTCCAGAACTTCCTAAAACACTTTAACTTGATACATTTATCAAAACAGCTTTACGAAACACTGTTTAATTAGATTGAATAGAAAATAAAAATAAACCTTTTCGAATTCTAATAATCAAAATTGTAACATGCACAGTTAATATAATTAATTGATAATTATCTAATCTAAGTTGACCTGTTATGCCTCCTTTGTCCTTTAAATTAAGATTACGAACTGGCCAGGTTTCTCGGGACAGTTTCTCCTCTTTCTTCTTCTCTCTCTCTCGAACCTTTATATAGAAAATAATTTATTTTTCATCCTGTGTCCGAATTTAATGAATTCAAGCCGCGTCTCAAATCCCCCAAAAAACGGTTTCAATTGAGCGTCGGCCTAAATCTTGAAAAATTGATCACAAATTAAAGTGGAACCACCAAAATTTCAGTCTCGTCGGCTTTAATTCTTTAAATTCGGCCTCTGGTGTTTAATTTGTCTGGATATTAGATACTTTCCAAAATTAAGATTTTTAAAAATAAACATTTTTAAAAGTAACGTTTTTAAAACAAACATTTTTGAAAATATACATTTTTGAAAATAATCATTTTTGAAAATAAACATTTTTGAAAATATACAATTTTAATAATAGACATTTTCCAAAGCTAAACATTTCCCTAATTTAACATTTTTAAAAAATAAACATTTTTAAAAATTGTACATTTTTTAAAATAACCATTTTTAAAATAATCATTTTTAAGAAAAAGCATTTTCCAAAGCAAACATTTTTCAGAATAAACATTTTCCTAAGAAAGCATTTCCCTAAAAGAACATTTTCAAAAAAAAACATTTTTAAAAATAAACATTTTCCACAATAAACATTTTCCACAATAAACATTTCCCCAATAAACATTTTCCATGAACATTTGCGCAGATAAACAATTACCACAAAAATATTTTCCCAAAAAAATATTTTCTACTGTCCTAATATCATGATCTGAAATAATTTAGTGACGAAAGTGCATTTCCGGGAAAATACAGAATCCGTTATATAATTTATTTCCGGGAAAATACAGACTCCGTTATATAATTTATTTCCGGGAAAATACAGACTCCGTTATATAATTTATTTCCGGGAAAATACAGACTCCGCTATATAATTTATTTCCGGGAAAATACAGACTCCATTTTATAATTTATTTCCTCGTGAAACTTTGACAGGGTATATACGGTTCTCAAACTTAAAGGGACTGTAAGCGTAATTTCAAGTGACCCTCAATGTAAATAATGTCAATACTCGATTCACAACGCGCCCTTGAAACCTAGATCATGTCAATAAATTGCATGATATTTTAGTTTTTCTTGCAGTGTTTACTTCTAATAATTTCCATTTGATTTCCTGCAGTGAAAGTGGATAAGTCCCTTTATAGAGAAACAACAATAGAAAATAATTAGTTTTCAAAATTATAAACATTAATATCTAATTCATACTTGATCAAGGCAAGGATAAAGTTTTGATTCAGGAGTTGCCATCTTTGCACGGAGCGTCAATTGAAATTATGCTTAAAAAGTCATGATAACCACACTGAGACGGATCATGGCTGAGTGTACTTTATACAACATCGGCAACAGTTCTAAAAATTCTTAACTCAATCATTATTTCGAACTTAAAGGGAATGCATGAGTAATTTCATAACATTTATAAGATGCATATCCGATATACAACGGTACCCTTGAAACCTGTGTCCTGACAACGACAACCCTCATGTGTAATGTGTATAGCTGAAGGAGACTCGAGGTTACACTGTACATTGTACAGTGTACGTACACTGTCGCGGTTTCTTGGCACTTGATTTCCTGTTTAATAAATAAGAATATCTACCAAATCCTCCATCAAGCAAAAGTTTAAAGGGTATCGTATTAAATCGGACATGCCACTCTATAAATGGAAGGTCACTTGAAATTACGCTTACAGTCCCTTTAACAACGTACACAAAATTCCAAGAGAAAGGAAAAACAATTGTCACCTGATCAAATAATAATTTTTTGTAAACAGGAAAATAATTCTCCGCTTCGCCTCTCTCTTTTATTTCTCTTTCAATTTCAACCTGGTAAGGTTATAAAAAAGTAAAAAACACAACAAAACAAAAAAAAATTAAAAAAATAAAACAAACAATTAACAAACCTTTTCTAAAGATCCCCATTTCTGCACGGCTTTGGATTCGACATCTTTGAGCCAATAAACCTAGAAGAATATCCACAGGTATGAGCATTGATAAAGTTTGTTCCTTTTACAAAAATCAATTTTCTCCCTTAAATGTTGTTAGGAATGTTTTAAAGATTTATTATGACTACAGAGTGAGAATATATATCTTTTTATGTCATTGAAATGGGTATTATTAGTACAAAAAAGTTTTTGGCTGGATTTTTATTTTTTCTAGTTTGTTTAAGATCAAAATGAAAGTATTTTTACACCGAAAGTAGTGAAGTGTGAAAATACTTTTATTTTGATAGAAAACAAACTAGAAAAATTAATGATCACAGCAAAAACTTTTTCGCACGCATGAAACCCATTTCAATAACATATATAGTTTTATTCAATTTTAAAAGCAGGTCATAAAGTTACTTAATCACTGTTGTAGGATGATTAAGTAACTTTATCACCCTTCAATGAGAAAAATTAGGTATGCAATTTGAATAGCATTTTGTGAAAAAGTGACTTTTTCGCCCTGTTGTAGGGCGATAAAGTCGCTCAATCACCCTTCAACGGGCAAAAATTAGGTGTGATAAATTCCATCAAAATTGAATAAAACTATATAGTTGCAAGTTAATTTCCCATTTATAATTTTTACCTCCAAACCAGAGCCCAGCATTTTTTGGTGTGAGATGTAGGCACCCAAGATGGGACACTACGCCTCCCCCCCCTTCTAGGCACCCAAGATGGGACACTACGTCTCCCCCCCCCCTTAAAAGGAAACTTTTGAATCGTGGATGTCGATTGATAGATCTCGATCTATCTTGATCTACAGATTAATTTTATCTTTTTTTCCAGTGTACCCTGCAGGAATAACTGAAATGAAGAGAACAAGCATTGATCCTCAAATTAAAAGTGCCCTTAATGGATATCGAGCTATAACGATTGGGATTGTGGGTATCCAACAACACAAATGTTCACAGCTCTGGGGGGACAATTATCTGTTAATTATTTATAAATTCCTCACCTTGTCTGGAATATTAGTATCGAATGCACTTCTTCGAATGGTGACTCTTAACCCAGAAAGTTCATCAGGGGTCAATAAATACTCATTTATAGCTCTCTGCTCGGTTATATAATTCCTAAATAGGATGAATCAACCCATATATAGCTTTATTAGCTAGGGGTAAAAATATGAAAAATAAAAGATTTACGATGAATTAAGTCCCTTGACTCCTTGGACCTGCAATTTGAAAATTATTTTCACATTTTTACTAAGAATCGAAGAAGTACAATTTAATCACAGGTTGACCCAAGGAGATATTGAATAGAAGGAGGGGGCGATAGGGTTTCCGTACACTTTGCTGTTAAGTTTTTGGACTGCTGAAGAACTAGTTTTTGCGTAACAACAATAACAAAGGCAGCCGATCTAATGTAAACAAACATGAGTTAGTAAACTGTGAAAGAGGATTAGATGTCGAAACAGTGGGAGTAGGGTCCATTAGTTTCCATACTCAATACTTGTCGGGCCCCATATTCTCCTCTCCTGAATAAATTCAACTTGTACTACAGCAGAGCGGCAATTTCTTTGAATAGTAACCCTTAATCCAAAAAGGTTAATGAGCTTGGGAGGTCATTACGTTGAATGACATAACATGCAAACAATCTAACACTTAAATCGGCCAGGGAGATATAATAATTGAGTAGGTTCGATGAAGTATACGGGTTCATGAGACAGTTGTAATAAACTTCTATATTACGCTAACCTCACCCCATTCAGTTGGCGGGCAAAAAAACTTCACTTATTTCCATGTCCATAACTGTGGTTCAATGGCTGCAACAACAACAAAAACAACCGCTTGGGAACAATTGTATTGTAAATATTGAGATCAATACATGATCTCAATATTTTGTTTTTCTGTAGATTTAATTGAACTTTTATTCGATATCCAGCAGGGTAATCGTATCCTGAAGTAATAAGTAAAATGAAGAGATTAAGAATTGATCCTCAAATTTTAAATGCCCACAGTAGATATCGAGATCAAGCGATCAGGATAAAGGATATCCAACACATCAGTTTGCAGTTCCCAGCTACCGAGGGGTCAATAAATACTTATTCAATACTTCCCCGCCCCCCCCACTGAAATTTTGTTAAAAATGCGGTATGAATGGAGAAAACACGGACAAAATGAAGTATTTTAAAATTTTAGCCTTTATTATATGTTGAATTTATGCCTGACAGTAACTCCCTCTAGGGTCTCCAACTCATTACAGAAAATATCATACAAAACTCGTCCCTAGAATATAATTAAATTAAATTTAAACTTTTTTTCTAATTCATTATATTCAAACATATTCAAATTTTGACCCTTTAATATTATTATGCAGAGTTTATATTTTTAAATCTTAAATTGCAAATATAAAAAGATTACAGTAAGAGTCGATTTTTCAGTTTCACTTGCTTCTTTTTTATTTAACTGAGAATATTGATTCTAAACTCTGCCCCCTTTTTTATTCCCATCTGATTTACCACTTTTCATTTGAGAATAATAAAAGGTTTCAGAAAAATTAATGAAAAAGTGAAAGAACTTAACAATTCGCGCTCTTCAGATTTTTGTTTGTTTGATGGAGTACGGCAGATTTTTGAAGATGGGTGGTTGTTGTACCTGCTCTGGTGGAATATTATTATGATATTGAACTGAGGATCCTTTCAGTTTACCTCCAAGAGTCGCCTAGAAACAAACGAATGATATATATCTAATATCTAAACAGTTTATACATAATAATTTGCTTTCGATTTTTCAAAATAAACTAAAAAAACGATAATAGAGTTAATAGTTAAAATCGAAGATGAACGTGAAGCGTCCTGGAATCCTAGTTAACACTATGATAACTAATACAATACAACTCAGAAACTATTTCAAGGCCGGGGAAAAAAACATTTAATCTCTGATCATCAATAATTTCTGATAATTATTTACTTTATTTACCTGGGGTATATTTATTATTTACTTTATTTACCTAGGGTTTGATAATTATTTACTTTATTTACCTAGGGTATGATAATTAGTTACTTTATTTACCTGGGGTATGATAATTAGTTACTTTATTTACCTGGGGTATAATCATTATTTCCCCCGCTGTCTCTACAACTGATCCCCTCTTATCCCCTTCTTCTTTCTCTGACAGTTTAATCTGGAAAATGAGTTTTTAATTTTTATCAAATTATCCATAATGAGACTGTTAATGTTTTTCCCATTTTTCCCACTGATTCTTTTCAGGTTATATTATTAACAATAATGACCTTTTTTTCCTAAAGCAAGGAAATCAATTTTTATTAAAATTTAAAGTTATTTATCTTTTTATCCAACCGGTAACCAGTTATTTGTTTTATTCCTTTGTAATATATTTTATACAATTAACCACGGGTTCCCTCGACCAATTTTGCCTACAAAACACTCCCCCCCCCACGTTCCGGATGTTTTATAGGCAAAATAGGAACTTAAAATGTTTTAAATCCCTGTAACGTGGTTGTAATTAATAAAAACAACTTTTCTCTACAACTAACCTGAGAAACTAGTTTGTAGGCTTTCTTTACAGCTTCCTCGTTAGCATCCTAAACAAATTTATTTCAAATATCTCCAGATTACGCCCCCAATCCCCCCACCCCATAATCTCTATAACAATATAAGCATAAAGCAGAAATATGATGAAAATTTCATGAAAATAGATGATTTTGTTCTATAAAAACACGATGTGCATGTGACCCCCCCCCCCCCCCCTGATACATTGGATTGCCCCAGTCAAAATATGCAATTAATCTTCAACCTTGATATTTTATGGCTTCGAGTTGGAATAAACATTGCAATGAAATTTATCAATAATAAAATTTTAAATTAATCTTGAGAGGTCGCTTAACTACAAACAGGCTGTTCATATCCTGATTCATCGAATAAAATCGCATGAATCTTAAACGTGATTCGAGATTTGATTCCATAAAAAATCCGGTCCCAGGAAAAAAAAAATCAAAATGACAATCTATCAAAATAATTAATCAAAACCAACTAAACTAACCTTAAAGAAGCAAATGAAGACGATTACTCCACGCCCTATCTCCAGCTCCTGGTAAGAGGGTAGTTTAAGACGAGCAGATATACACTGTTGGATCAACAGTCTACGTGAACACTTCTTGTACTTAAAATAGGAAATGGTTGAGACCTGATATTGTTTTCTCATGCGGGAAGCAAAGGACATAATTTTGCAAAACTCGCGAATTCCTAGTTCTTGGACTGGAAAAGATCCTCAAATTATGCCTGGCAAATCCAATATGAACCGTTAATTTTAGGATTTTCAGGGGGGAAATCGAAAAATAAATCATCACAATACGACTTTTTTATTATTTTCTAGACCCCCCCCCCCCACCAATGGTGTTCCCATATTCATTGAAGAATAAAAAAACTTTGTGAGGGGGAACAAAAATAAATAAAAAGATATCCCTGCCTTGCAAATTACAAAATTAATTTTCAATTTGATTCCAAATACAATCCGGTGGCACAGTACTGGTTTCTTTAAATGGCATATCCTAATCTAGCCAATTTCTTAAGCAAAAGAAACATTTCCTAATTCATTTTTTTTGTAAAACAAATTGTTTAGATTAAGATGTAAGAGTAGGATTTAAGGAAACCTGTTTTCGGTGTAAATATTGAATTTTGAATCAAGATTGACTAGACCATATGCTCAGGATATAATATTTGAAAATTTTAAAAGTTTTAACTAAGGAGGATTTAGTTGTCTAGATGATATTGTACGACAAATAAATTGTTAAAATAACCATTTAATTGTTTCTAGGGTTGTAGATTCGAATCCTTCTAGTTTAATCGTTTAATGACAAATTATAAAAGCTTCTTCTCTAAACCTTAAGACAGTTCTTTAATATGTACAACAAGATTCCTTAACGCCATTTTAAATTAGCCTGACCAAGCAGAAAATAACTAAAACATTTTTGAATCTTCTGAAAATAAGAACATTATATTTTGAAATTCTTTATCGTAACATATCACAGGAGTTGAAACGTTACATAAATGCAATGATTAACTAAAAACAATTGATAGAACGTTGTCTGCTAATCCGTCTAAATCATTGCAGCAGTCAGCAATACACACACCTAAACAACATATTGCCTGTTACATTGCCAAACATGAAAATGACAGACACCGACAATATTTGGACATACGACATCTTTAAAAAAATATTAACAATGAAATGTTCTCGTAATTTTGTAGTAAACTTCCATCTTAAGAGTGGTAAAGAGGGCTGCCATGACAAATTCACAAGGGTACTCTTGAAAACTTACTCTGATCAATAATGTGGAAGGTAAAGTCATTTTCTAGCCGAAAGTGTCTAATTATGGCAATTCTTCATAGTTTCTAAAGCGAGAAATGCGCAAGTCTCTAAAAAAGAACAATCCCAAATCAACAAAAAACACTTCATAAACAAAAACAAAATGTATATCTAATTAATTCATTAATAATCAGACAAAGCGTTTAATATCTTCAAAATGTATTTCCACATTAGTTTTTCTCGATGAACTTACTAGTTCTGTCCGTAAACGTTGGATTGAGTACAAGGAGTCCAATCACAGAGATCCTCCTCCCTTCATGTGAATAAAATAATTCAGATTTTCAATATCAACTATTTTAAATACTAATATGCCAGAAAATCAAAGTTGCGTACTATTAAAGATTAAAAACCAACAGTGCATTACTGAATTACTAATAAAGCTTAATAATTAGAAAATGATCCTTTCACCCAACAAACTGTACTCTAATATGCAGAAATTTTCTTTTTCTTTCGTGATGAAAAATGTTGGAATACCCAAGCAAACCGGAATTTTGTTCAACAAAATGCTTTCATAATGATAAGAGTAAGAACTATGTACTTTTTATTTGAATATTGTTTTACCAAAACCCTTTAAACTGAACTGTTAACTTGTTAACTAAACAAAAATCTGCTAAAATACAGGAAACAGTGATTTATTATATCCCTGAACCAGAGCCCAATCTCATGTTCAGCGGAATCCACTGCATCACTTCCGTGGATAATGTTACGTCCAACCTAAATATGGGTTTAGGAATAAATATTATCGCATGGATAGAAGTAATGTGAGATGGATGGAAGTATTATTAGCATTGCATGAATGGAAGTCTTGTTACATGGATTGAAGTTTTATTACATAAATTGAAGTATTATTACATGGATTGAAGTATTATTACATGGATTGAAGTATTATTACATGGATTGAAGTATTATTACATGGATTGAAGTATTATTACATGAATTGAAGTATTATTACATGGATTGAAGTGTTGTTAAATGGGTGAAAGTATTGTTACATGGATACGAGAAATGAGAGATGGATGGAAGTAGTATTGCATGGATGAAAGTATTGTTGCATGGATGGAAGTATTATTGCACGGATGGAAGTATTATTGCATTGATGGAAGTATTATTGCATTGATGGAAGTATTGTTACATGGATGAAAGTATTGTTACATGAATGGAAGTATTGATACATGGATAGAAGTATTGTTTAATGGATGGAAGTATTGTTACATGGATGGAAGTATTGTTACATGGATGGAAGTGTTGTTAAATGGATGGAAGTATTGTTACATGGATAGAAGTAATGAGAGATTGAATGAAGTATGATTGCATGGATGGAAGTATTATTGAATGGAATGAAGTATTGTTACATGGATGGAAGAATTGTTACATGGATGGAAGTATTGTTACATGGATGGAAGTATTGTTACATGGATAGAAATAATGCGAGATGGATAGAAGTATTATTGCATGGATGGAAGTATTGTTGCATGGATGGAAGTATTGTTACATGGATGGAAGTACTGTTACATGGATGGAAGAATTGTTACATGGATGGAAGTATTGTTACATGGATGGAAGTATTGTTACATGGATGGAAGTATTGTTACATGGATGCAAGAATTATTACATGGATGGAAGTATTGTTACATGGATGGAAGTACTGTTTGAAGGATGGAAGTATTGTTACATGGATGGAAGTATTGTTACATGGATGGAAGTATTGTTCGGATGGAAGTACTGTTAGAAGGATGGAAGTATTGTTACATGAATGGAAGTATCGTTACATGGATGAAAGTATTGTTAAATAGAAGGAAGTATGTTACGTAGATGGAAGTTCAGTTACATGGATTGTAAATATATTTTTTCCCCATAAGAGAAATGATATTTTTTTTGGGGGGGAAAGCATGAAAAAGGATGAAGAAACTGACTTTTCTTGAAACTCCCAACGCCCCCTACATTAAGGGTGGGGGGAGAGTTGAGGATGTAATTGTTTAAATTATACATTTTGTGAATGATAGGTACTTAATACAAAAAATGATTTTCCGAATTAAAACTTTAAAATATTCTACAGCTGAGTTAAGTTTACCTCGATACAGAAATCTCCCCTGATGGTTCCAGGTTTGCTATCCTTAGGGTTAGTTTCTCCCAACATAACACGTCCTGTCTTGACAGCTCCTAGACCCTCCCAGCACATTGCAACTACAGGTCCAGAGCTCATGTACTTTACCAGTCCAGGGTAGAATGGTCTGAAGTAAACACACGTTGGTTTTATAATGATACTAGTCGAAGTGCCCAACGTTATTGGTGGAAAAAATTCGAATTTTTGCCAGATTTAGCTAAAATCTTTATATATATTATATACATATATACATATAAAATCGAAGAGCTTTATTATATAGAAAATAACCAAACATATATTTAAATTATTTAAATATTTGAGACTTATCTTCGCGGTTAAGAATAAAACATGAAGCCATTAATCTAGGTTTAAAGCTACTTCAACCCAAACTAATTCATACATAACTTGTTAAAATATCTAGATATATTTATCTGTCTTTAAACGTTACAAAAGCGCAATATTTATTTTATTCCTTTTTAGTTAGAGCTTTCTCAATCTTTATTAAATTGCCTGAATACCTTGCAGCTAGGTCGGCGTAGTGAGCCTCCATGTGCTTCTCCCCGGGAGCCATCATCCTGATGGCCACCAGCTTGAATCCTTTCTTCTCAAACCTCTGGATAATATCTCCAACAAGACCACGCTGTACTCCGTCAGGTTTTACCATGATGAAGGTTCTCTCCTAAAATAATTTCAATTTTCTATTTAGTCATATACCGCGGGGGGGGGGGGGGTTTTCAAAGATTTAAGAAAAATTATCATTAAGTCATTAGTTGGCAAGGTTTTCAGCAAAAGTATATAATTTAAAGAAACACCCCCCCCCCCCCCCCCCCAAGACGGGGAAATATAATTGTTGATGATCAGGTGGAAAAATAAAAATTGGGCATTAAAAGGCAACATTTTCAGTACTTTAAATCATTTTTAACCATAACTTATTTTTTTACAAATTAAAATCATTTATTTTCCCCATTTTAGAGAATCCACTTCAAAAAATCTTGTGGAAAATAATGATTTTCAAGAGGAGGGGGGGGGGGTTTCTTTATGAAAATATACACCCATGCGTGTACACCCCTTTGATACTTAATTGATCAAAACTTTTCTTTTCAACCCTTTACCACGTAGAGACTTTCTCCGTCCAGTAGTTCAAGAACCGTATTGATGAATTTGAACTGCCTACCGCCGATTCAAACTTTCCTTAATCTTTTACATTGAATCGGTGGTTCAGATTTAAACCAGCTGTAGGTAGTTCACTTCCGGTTTGGAGATAAATCTGCTTAGGAAATACTCGATACTTATTGTTACAAAAAATTGGTGTCACTCAATTTAAAGAAACATTGATAAGAGATTCCTTTCCCTTGTATGTTTTTTTCTCACCTTGTTAGGGTCCCCAGCAGCATTGAGTTGCATAGGACTCCTCATCTTCTCTCCCATCACCTCGACCAAACTACGCTCATGCCTTAAATAACAAGTAAGCCAGGACCCGTCATATTTAACTAAAATCATTATTAAGTCAATTATTACTTGCTGAAAGCCGGCTTCTGTGTCAAAAATTCTTTCGCAATTCCACCGGCAATAAAACTTCCGGTAAGACCGGCAACACCGGCGATAACTTTCCCAGCTGCAGTGAATCTCATCATTTCTGAAAAAAAATCATGTATAATCTAGGACAAGATTAAAATCATGTATAATCTAGGACAAGATTAAAATACCCAACTGGGCTTTGGGCTCTGTACTAGAGTCCAGAAATGTTCTCTAGGAAATTACCGGGCTTTGGCTGCTACTACAAGAACCTACATTTAAATGGTCAATTTTCAGAATTAGATTCGCGGATTTTCTGTTTTTAATTTCGAGGAGTTCTAAAATATTACAATAAGAGAATAAGATATGTAACAAGATTGAAAATAACAAAAATCATCCAACGAATTATTAGTAAGTGCAGATTAAAAAGAAATTATAAAAAATAAACAGATTTAGGGTCTGTCCTAGTGAACTATTTTTTGCCCCCCCACCCCCTCCTTTCAATTTTGTACATGACCAAATTAGTATTTATTTAGCATTATTTAGGGTTAGGTTAGGTTAAGACACTTTCTGGGCCGAGCGCTGGGGCTAGGACAGGTTAGGGGGCCGAGCGCTGCGGCAACATGGTCAATTATATTGCCAACCCGACCATTATGGAAGCCAGAATCAGACTAAAGTTTTAAATCTTCAAAAAAGTTTGGCGGATTTTTGTGATTAAAATTGCGAGTTTCCTATGATTCAAATCAAAAAATATTTTTATCATTTTGACCTTTTGTCGTTTGACCCTTTGTCGCACTTTTGACCCTTTGTCGTTTGACCCTTTGTCGTTTGACCCT
>NW_019396713.1:81323-128314 GCF_000591075.1 Eurytemora carolleeae
AAAAAAATTTCCCCCCCCCCCCCTACAGAATCCTTATTTACGCGCCCCTGGGGGAGGGGAACCACTATAAAAAATATTTATGTTATATGCATTAGAAATTGAATTTTGTAGAATGATTTGTATTTTTATTTTTGCCTGTTTTAATTGAAGTAAGAAATTTCTATTTTTGTTTGTTTGTTTGGTTTTTCTTCATCCTTTTTTTCATTTGTTTCCAGTCTAACCAGCAAAGACGACTTCAATCCCCAATACTTATTCGTTAAGTTATTTTACACATGTCTCAGCTGCTGAAAATACGTATTTACACCAGGGTAACACAAGGATGATTAATAAAACCGTGAGTATGGCGACACTGGTGTAAATTCAGCTGACCCAGGGTTCAGGAATGATTATTAAATCCATGGCTAGGTTACACCGGGTGACAGAAATACACCAGAGTAAAAATACCCTTAGGGTTTACACCAGTGTATTGCATTTCTTTATTAGAACGGCCTTATAAAGGAATTCTATTAATTCGGCTGATGAGTTCGGTATCTAGTGGTCAGTACTCAGTACTGAGTCCGTTTGGTCGTGGCTGGCGGAAGCGCAATCGGCAATAAATACCGCGGAAAAGTATAAAATTACCAATTTTCTTCTTCCCAATCGTCTTTGTTATCAAGGTGGTGCTTTTCGAGTGTCGTATCTTTTGCCTAATAATTGATCGGACTAACGTACATTCGCACTAATGTTCATTCAGACTAACGTTTAGTGCAACTGAACAACTAATTGTTCAATCAAACTAAAAACCACGTGGAGGGTTTTTCGAGCACGTGGAGAACTATTTTTTAAAATTCTAGCGGAATGATCGATTCGATTCATATAATTAGTTCCATTGAACATATAATGGGAATGAAGAAAAAATTTTCGATTGAACTAAAACTAAAAGTTCCGGTAAAATCGATGTTAGTACTACATGAACATATTTATAGTGCAAATGAACAAAAAAGTTCATCCCTAGAAACCAGCGACGTCGCAGGTTTAGATTAGAGTGTAGGTTAGTTAAGAAATTTTTTGGACCGAGCGCTGCGGCTATAACAGGATAGGGGGGGGGGTCGAGCGCCGCGGCTATGACAGGCTAGAGGGCCGAGTGGATTTGGCGTAGGCTGAAGTGGAGTATAGCGGATTTGCGTAGGTCGAAAGATACACCATCTAGGTAACCCTGTAGAAACTAATCTTCCTTAATCTGTATGTTTGACCATGCTCAATGCTCATGGCATCGTAAGATTTTTACCAAGTTAAAAATTTTTGACACGTGATGAAATGGATCAATTGAAATGAAGTCCTTTAAAGGTTCAGGGTGTTCCAATAAACGTGAAAATCTTGAATATCGTATTTGATTTCGATAATTGATTAAAGACAAAGTGAAAAAAGACTGAAAGTCAAATGAGCTTTTTTAAATGTGGTCTACCTTTTCAGTGTTCAATGTTTTAACTTTGACGTAGCACTGTAAAATTTACGAAATAATCCTGCTTGGAACAAAGATGATATAAAGGTCGTCATTTCATTCCCATGTTTATTGGTACACCTTGGATCATCATGTCAATACCAATGGACTCATATCAGAAGACTTAAAACCATGGAACAAGTTGATCCGCGTAAACCAAAGACTCGGCTAAAGACGACATTCCGAAATATTGAAGTCTGTATTTACTCGATCCTCCTAGTGTAAACCTCTCATGTGACTCCAGCAGTTCATCAATAAACTCCTCTATTTCGTCAACAATATCTGAATCATCATTTCTCAAAAATAAGGGGATTTTCAATGATTTGATTAAAGTGTTTTTTTCTTATAAATTTTCCAAAAAAATAATTTTTAGAAGTTTCTCTGGTTTGACTTGTAGCTTGCAAGACCAATCAAGCCCCGAAATGGATGTCTTAAATGATTGCTTGTTTTTCAGTTTGTATAACATTTAACGTAAAATCGACTTCAATCCAATCCAAGTATAGTCCAATTAATTCCAATAGTCCAATATACAGTGATAATCAGAAAACAATGGAATAGAAAGACGACATTATAGCAATGCTTTAGCGTTTTGATGTTATTACAAAGCAAACATCGTTACTAGTAACATCGCAAAGGACTTTTATTTTTTAAATGAATTCTGTTCACCCATTCACAAAATGGTGAAATTATAAGAAGAATTTGATTTAGAAACTTTTGAGAATATTCAATTTAAACCTAATTGAAAAGCAATAAATGCAATTAATTATCGCGCAATTCTGATCAACAAAACATTGAGTTAAAAAAAATCTATTTAAACTTTGGTAGTGGTATACAATAAATTTAACTTCACTAACATTTCAGCCTCAATTGCTGAGAAAATTGAATTTTAACTTAATTTCTTATTTTACTATACAGGGTGTCCCAATAAACATGGAAATTGAGATACGACTTGAAAGTCGTCTTTGATTTCTAATATTTAATGTATGGCACAGAAGGTATAAAAATAAAGCTGTACGTCTTACATCGAGCTTTCCATAATGTTGTCTCCCTTTCGTATTAAAATTGACTAAGACATTAAACTTTCATTCTTTCAGAGAATTTTTATTCATCAAAATCAAATAAATTGAAATTTGTACAAATTTTGCAATATCTCCGTCAATTTTGAAGATAAAAAATTGGTAGACCACATTTTGAAAATATCAACTCCAGGCGTTTCCGATAGTTGTAAACTGGAATTATTGTGTTCAGGAAAAATGTCCCATTGAGCGAAGACGATATAAAAGTCGTCACTTAATTCCCTTGTTTATTGGGACACCCTGTATTTATATACACCATGTTGACCAAAAACTCAGGCTCTGCTTTAACTGAATAAGTGATTTAATAAGTTACTATAAAATAAAAGTTGTTGCTTTGTAACGACATAAATTTCACTTTAATGTTGTCTTCCTATAGTATTCTGGCTCTCACTGGACCTTCCCTCCCATATCTAGTCTTTATAAATGTCAAAAGTTGATTCTAATTTCTACAGCAGAGTCCTTGGTAGTTACCCTTTATTTATCAAACCAACATGATTTCAGTAATAAAGACTAGATATGGGAGGGAGGGGTTGTTCAGCGGCTGTGAGCCTCACTTTTCTACCTCTGAGCCACATAATTGACAAAATGTCATTTAGTCCAACAAAACTAGCTTATTAGTCTGGATTTCTTATTTCGAGCATGTTGCTAGACAGGTCTTTTGCAATTTCTGGGGCTGCGCTCGGAGTAGAAATATAGGACTCATTGGGACCAAGCAACCCATTCCTCGCTTAATTGGGGGGGCCTATGGAATCATTTTTATCTAGTTTCTCACTTTTAGTTTAAACATTCCCGGATTATTTTTTATATTTTGATATGTCAACCTTGAAAGAATTTGCCAAATAATGGCGATTTTGGATGACTGGTGTAAGTGATATTTAGTCTTGATAAACTTTTAAGTGACAAAGCTTGATACAATTAAAACATAGGCAATGGCTCCTTACGCCCGAAACCTGATTTAAAAATGTTTACCTAGGATCGGATTTAATAGTCATGAATTGCACTGGTTCAAACAACAACAACGTACAGTTTACACTGGGTAGATTTACACTAGTGTCGAGAAATGAAAACACTGTTTCCACCCTGTGTTTTCTGACTTACCCAGGGTAAACAGAGACCAGAAAACCATGCAAGAGAACTTAACAGTTCAGAAAATTAAAATCATTTATTAATTCTTTTAAATTTATGTAAAGCTTTATTAATATTTTTGGAATATTTTATGGATGATTTCTCAAAAGACCAATAACCATTTTAAAAAATATAACTTCTAATAATACATCCATCCATGCCAAAAATATAACCAAAACCAACCAAAGAACAACTATGTCAAAAACATTTTTCGACTACAAATATATAACAAAAAGCACTGAAAGAATCTCAAAAATACTGAATTAAATAAATCGCCTTTTTATATTGGCATTCAATTTTATAGTTGGAAATCTTTTATTTTTTTGCATTTTGTATATTTTGATAATTTTAAACATATGAAAAAAAACCAAAAATGTCGAAATGATGTGGGATATCAAGAACTATCCTACTAAGGGGTCCCGGGGGGGAGGGCAGTGGCGTAAATAAGGGGGGTTATTGGGGTTACTTACCCCCCCCTAGAATCTTAGGAGTAATTACCCCCCCTAGAATCGAGACACAAACGGCCGTTTAGTGACTTGACCTCCATTCTCCATGTCCTAGATTACCATTAAAAGGAAAAATGTTTAAAAAAATGTTGGCGCTTCGCGCAGATAATCTTCCTCAATCAACTTTTACAAAGTAACATAAATAAATGTTATAGAATATTTGGTTTTTTCTGATTTCTTTATTAGAATATTTTTGACCTTTTTTTAAAGGTCAACAAAGTGATATTTAGTCTTGATAAACTTTTAAGTGACAAAGCTTGATACAATTAAAACATAGGCAATGGCTCCTTACGCCCGAAACCTGATTTAAAACAATTTGTTAAAAACCTTAAACTGCTCGAACTCGTTATGAAAAACTTGTCAAGTCGTTATGAAAAAAACTGAAGTTAGAATCAGAACAAGAATTTAAAAAACAAACTTGGTTTCGTTTACTCTTAGGTTTCCTTCAATTGCCCAGAACTCAAATAGAATAGTAAGAGACGAAACTGAGTCTCCTAGAATTCACAAAAATTTCTCAAAATTTGAAAACTTTATTTTTTCTATTTTTCTTGCAAAATAATGATAACCTAAGCTACAATTAGGTTTCTCTGGGATATCTTTGTTTTCAGATTGGCTGCGCATTTGCTGAATATGATCTGTTTAAACTTACTACAGTTAAACCCTAAATAAGCCTTACATCAAAAGAATTCATCAAATGTCGTATTCGTCACTTTCTGACAATAAAATGTGGCAGATATTTAGTTTTTTAGTTAAATGATTATATGGAGCTTTTTAAAACCGTTCCTGCATATTCATGGTTATTTATTTATTTTTGCAAATACTGAGATTTACGTAAAAAAGTATAAAAACCCATTGAAAAATTGTCAAGACGACATTTGATAAATTCTTTCGATGTATGGCTCATTTAGTGTTTAAATGTATATATTTTTTTTCAATCAAGCTTTGTTCAAATTAAGTTTACAAGTTATGTTAATCGACAGCTTCTCTTTTTGTTGTTTGAAAGGTTGGTAGAAATCAATATTAAAATCGAAAGTCGTCTGTATTGTATAAGTACATACAACAAAGACTGTATAACATAATTGTAAAGACCCCGAGCATTCCGAAATGTGGTCTGTTTATTACCTTAAAAATTGTAGGAAATATCAAGAAAATCAAGATTTGGGTTACCCACTAAAACATGCTGACTAACTTATAGGGCAGGCATATATATAGGGCTGGGCATATATATATAGGGCTGGGCTTATATATATATATATAGGGCTGGGCATATTTATATATAGGCCGGGCATATTTATATATAGGGCTGGGCATATTTATATATATATAGGGCTGGGCATATATATATATAGGGTTGGGCAAATATATATATAGGGCTGGGCATATATATATAGGGCTGGGCATATTTATAGGGCTGGGCATGTTTCAACTTTTTCTAGTCGTTTTGTTAACGGTTCCTTCTAGCCGTTAAAAAAGAAAAATTTCATAAATCTGTTAATTTTAATGGTAAGAACAGAACGTTTGTTTTGTTGATTGAATTTACCGTTTTTTTTAAATTACCGTTGGTTAACAATTTCAATTTTACTAACGATGTTAATTGAAAAGTTTCGACAATCGTTAATTGCTCTATGAAATTATTAACGGCGCATATCGCCCAAAAAAATTCGTTAATGGTTAAAAAATCGTAAACGCTCCGTTATATTTAGCCTATTCTGAGGAGAACCCAGATTCTGGACAAACTCCAAATTTATTTGATCAAAATTCAAAGGTTACCGCGATCTATTCTCAGCATTTAAGGATTTAAACACAGAAGACGACATTTAAAATCTTAAAACACGTTAAAAATACTTTTGACTAACTTATCCCAACAAAACATGCTGACTAACTTATCCGAACAAAACATGCTGACTAAATTATCCCTACAAAACATATTGACTAACTTATTCCAACAAAAAATGTTGACTAACTTATCCCACCAAAACATGTTGATTAACTTATCCCAACAAAACATATTGACTAACTTATCCCAACAAAACATGCTGACTAACTTATCCCAACAAAACATGTTGACTAACTTATCCCAACAAAACATATTGACAATCGTATGCAGTCAAAACATAAACAAACAAAATGTGAACACAGCAGACGAAACTCTTACAGATTACAGCTTTCTCAGTAGGTATCACTTTACTAAATCAAAGAATTATTTATAAAGACGATATCGAATTCGTCACTGAACTCCCATGTTTATTGGGACACCCTGTACAAAACCTCCCCATACACTTGTACTACGAAATCGTGAGGCATATTTGATGTTTGTACTGTATCATTAGACCATAATCTCTTAATATCCTTTATCAGTAAACTATACTAAGTGTACACTGTACACCCAGGTTAATACACACGGAGAGGTAGCCCCCCCTCCCCTGATATTAGCTGAAGATCTAAAGTAGAATTCTTTTTTTCTTACCCTGTATTGTTCCAAAAATTTCCCAAATTTTGTCATTAGACAAAAATCAAAGATTGCCTCATAATTTTAATTTTATGAAAAAAACTTGGTATGTCTATAGAATGATGTTCTTTAATGTATATATTATAAAAAGAAAATATGAAGACAAGATGTATCTATTAAATAGGATTGAATAAATGATGTACAGTCGTCACTGAAGTTTCATCTTTTGTGGGTATCTCTACAGTTTTTTAACTTTTATTGTTCTTCTTCTTCAAAATAAGACAGAGCTAGTCTTTCCACATATCTAAAAAAATGTATATTAAAATTTTGTAAAAAAAAATTCTTTTCCCATAAGTGACATTTCATAACTTTCATTTTTCAACCTTGATATTTAGTATTTACAAACATTTTGGGAATTCGTCACTTTGAAAGTTTTACTTTCGTTCTTATCAAAAGAATTCATCAAATGTCGTATTCGTCACTTTCTGACAANTCACTTTGAAAGTTTTACTTTCGTTCTTAGGAAAATGGGCAGAAAAATATCTATCTATTTCCTTAGAATATATTTACCTATTCCTAAAATATATTTACCTATTCCTAAAATATATTTATCTATTCCTTAAATATATTTAACTATTCCTAAAATATATTTACCTAATCCTAAAATATATTTATCTACTCTTAAAATAAATTTATCTATTCCTAAAATATATTTATATATTCCCAAAATATGTGTATCTATTCCTAAAATATATCTATCTATTCCTAAAATATATCTATTTATTCCCAAAATATATTTAGCTATTCCTAAAATATATTTACCTATTCCTAAAATATATTTATCTATTCCTAAAATATATTTATCTATTCCTAAAATATATTTATCTATTCCTAAAATATATTTATCTATTCCTAAAAAATATTTATCTATTCCTAAAATATATTTATCTATTCCTAAAAAATATTTACCTATTCCTAATATTGGGTAAACCTTTGAATTCGAATCTGCAGACTGGGCATCTGGATACACGGGGTCTAAAAAAATATTATTTTTGTGCATTATTGGGATATGAGAAAAATAAGACTTCAATTCAGTGAAAGATAATCTTAGCTGATACTTAAAATTGAATTTTTCTGTTTTTTTCGTTCATTGCATATCCATAGCTTATTGCTGAAATATTCTTTATTTTTAATTCGGTTGGGACTGATTTCAGGGAACGATAATCGATCGGAACTAGGGCTGGGCAACGTTCTGTTAAAGATAGTTAAGTTTTTGAAAATTAACGGAACACTTGGTTAACGAACGACAAACTCGTTAATTTTGAAAAAAAAGCGCAAACTTTCCTTTTTTCTGCTTGAAAATTCATGATAGCTATAGTAAAAAAATGCATGTATAAGAATGTGTTTTAGAGTTTTTGAATGTCTTCTTTGGCAACTGTTAACTAATTTAACTAACCGATATCGAGTGGCTTGTACGTGTCCATCCCTATATTTGAAACTATTTTATTTTCTATCTCAAGTTTCTATAAAGAAAGTTTTATAAATTTTTTCCAGTTAAGCTGATTATAGCCAATGCACTGCCTACCTTTGAAGACCGCCAGCCCAAATTTTCTTTGCAAAATCATTTGATAGAAATAAAAAAAATTCATTCTCACAACGTTTGCTGCCAGAATCTACATGATTACCCAAAAAGGATGAGACTTTAGACTTTTTAATCTGTTCCTTCATTTACAATCATTAATTATTCTTCAAACGTGAGGTCTTTGTAGTTTGTACGTACAAAGTTATTAGTCGTCATTATAGTCTGATTCTCTGTTGGTAACCCTGTATCTTTATAGTCTGATTCTCTGTTGGTAACCCTGTATCTCTATAGTCTGATTCTCTGTTGGTAACCCTGTATCTCTATAGTCTGATTCTCTGTTGGTAACCCTGTATCTCTATAATACCTGCACTCACTACAGATTATATGACCCTCTGGACACTGAAAGATTGGAGGTCTAGAGAGCTCAAAACAAATTGGACATTCTGAAAAAAAATTACTTTTATTTAATGTTTTTCTTCTGAAATAATATAGGTTAGGTATCTACACATAATAAAACAAGACATTTGTAATAGCCGGAGCCGGCCAAACGGCGCGACCAAATGGGCTAAAACTTTTTGTGAACACTCAGGGGTTTTGTAGGCTATAGGCTAAATTTTTTTCAAACATTTTTTTCCACGGGCAACGCCGGGCCCTTCAACTAGTATAATATAATTTGATAAAACTCATATCATTAATTATAAAAATAAATATTTCTTTCTAATTTCTATAGATCTTTTTAACATTTATTTTTTATGTTTATGTTAATTTTATCTGTGATTCGGTCAAGGTATAAAATTAAAATTTGGAAAGATAAAGGCCCAGAGGGAGATATTGGAGAACTAGAGTTTGAGGCAAGTATTAAGGAATCATGAGACATAGTTGAACCGCATAGACGAAGTTGAACCACTTCTAATTTATGCGCCGGGTTAAGTTAAGTGATGCGATTTAACTAGAACTGAATATCGTTACGTTAACGAACAGCAGGTTTTTGAAAATTAACGAAGTTTCCGTTAACAATCGAAAATAACCGTTCACAGAAAAAGAACAGAAAATAAAAAGAACAAACGGATGTCTTAAAAAAAATTCTGTTTAAAATTTTAGGTTACAGAAAATATAAAATAAATAATTATAAATTTGGTGCTTTTGGTTTTTTCTTCTGGTTTTTCTTGCTCAGGTGATATTTTTACATTAATAAATAGATGAAACAATCGAATTCTAAAATGTCGACCGTTAAGGTCTTTAATATGATTGAGATCGTTAATAAACAGTAACTTTAAAAAGGAACCTAAAACGGAAAGACTAGTTTTTACTTTTTAGCTAAGAACAAATTGGCATTTGTTACGTAGTTGAAATCACCAGACAGAAATCAAATAAAAGATAAAAAATGATTACAACGGATTAAATTGTAATAAAACTTATTTTAGTGCATACCTATCTCTGATTCAATATTTATAGAGTGACTGGACCGAGAAATGTTTACAGACCTAAACAAACAAATTAGATGATTGATTACGCGTTTTTATACTAAAAAAGGGATTTTAGGAACTGCTTTGTATGGGGGGGGGGGGTTAGACTGAAAATGTTTTGCCCAATATTAAATTATTCACATGTTTTTACAATGTTGAATGTTCACATACATATGTTTTCCGGAGAAAATTAATATTACAATAATTTACATGTATCTGCTGATTTCTTTGAAAGAGTTTATGTATATCTAAAGCGATTAAAAAAATGTTTGGTGGTAAATGTTGATCCTAAATAAATAAATTAAAGATATTTAAGGTAACATCATGTGTCGAGTCATACATATTGAATTAAAGGGACTGTAAGCGTGATTTCAATTGACCCTCTGCAGCAAAGATGATTTCATTTCATTTCATGATTTATAACGGTATTCTTAAAATCTATGTCTGATCAAGTATGAATTAAATATTTAGTTGTCTGTTTATTTTAATTGTTTATTTTCATTTGTGGTTTTTCTGAAAAAGTGACTCATGCGTATTTCTTCCCAATAAGAAACAATGGAGTGTTCACAGAAATACAGGGGACATTAGTTTCAAAACATAACACTTGGCCCATTTCTAACACTTAGTGTTAGAAATGGGCACAAATTGAAAGACTGGGTTTTTAAGATCCTGGCCCATATTGAGAGTAAAAGTCGATAATAAAAACTATAACCAACATTTTATTAAGCATGACGAGGACAACAATTCCCAATTTAAAACTATTTTCTTAAATCAAAATTATAAAAGGTAATCTTTTTATATTAAAATTAACTATTGACCGTTTTCAAGACAATTTCAGGTTTCCACTTTTCGAACATATCCTGAATTTGAATCATATTGTCGCGTTTTCGAGACAAAACCCACTTTCCCGTTTTTGAGTATAATCCACAATTCAAAACAAATCTCATTTGCATAATTTACAAAATAAATCACTGAAAGTAAAACTATCATATCAAGACTAAATTAATTGCTAAATAATTCTGACATTTTAGTTTCCACATTTTATTTGTTAAATAGGAGTATATAAAGTTCATTTAATTTCTTGCATTTTTATTAACCAATTTCCCGCATACTCGTTAAATCTGTATTGTAAGAACAAAACAATATTAATATTTTGGTTTCTCACTGCTTTAATGATTTTTAAATTATAAAAGATCAGTCTGTTTTTATTTTCTATTTTTTTCTATTTCACCTTATCAAAAAATCTTGTTTTGTTACGCAGATGGGTAAATGCTTGAAAATTGACATTTTATATTGTCTTCTACTGTCATGTTGCTTGGAGGGTAACATAGTCATACAATTGCACTTACAGTCCTTTAATCGATATTTAATGCTTATCCTTTGGTATTCACCTTTCAGGTCCATCTTGGTTCTCCCTGTATTCTGAAGCTATTCGTTGTTTACTTATCTCACAGAGACCAATAATTTCACGTTTCACATTCACTATATGCCGTTCTAGTTGGGTCACCTACAACAATAACATTTTTTTTACCATGTTTAAATTAATTTGGAGCCTGATAAGCCATGATTGAATTAAACTGGAATGGATTGAACATTTTTTTCGAATTCCAATCAAGCTTTTGAATACTAAAGTTTTTATTAAAGTCATAAGTTAAGCCTTTGTACAGGGTTACTCACAAACTATGAGACTTCAGATATCGACTGTTCCGAATTTACACTGTCTGTTTCCTTATTATTCCTCGTAACGGTAAACTCGATTTTTTATTTGTCAATTTTTTTCGAAGACTATAATTCAAGGTAGACGACTTAAGTAAACCTTTTCAAATTTTCTGAGTTTTAGGTCGTCTTTACAGTCTTATTCTTTGTGGTCAACCCTGTAGCTCAGGTTCATTTCAAGTACCTAGTCGACTTTTAACCAGCTAGAGGAGGCTGTACAGTACATATTATAGTAAACCAAAAGAATGATCCCCTTCTAGTGAAATGCATGTGAGCATCCAAATAAGCAAGTTTTTGTTGATTTCGTAATTTTAAGTGCAAACCTGATCTTTTCCAGCTTTAGCTGACTTTTCAAATGCATTTTTAGCGACAGCTTCCTTCACAGTCAAGTCCTGAACATCTTTCCTTACTTTCTCCAGATCCTGACTAAACAGAAGAAACATGTAAATATTCATCACATTCCATTAGAACCACGTTCAGCTAAAGTAAATTCCACGTACGAATTAACTCTTCTATGTTTTCAATAATAACTCCATTCATCATGAAGAGCTATCATACGAAGAACAAAACTGTTTTTGATAAATATTCTTTCATTCGTAAAATCAAAACTAAAGGAGCTAAGAGGTCACAAAGTCGAAACTGTAAGGGCTCATACATTTGACCTTCTCCATCTAGTTAGTATATAGTTATAATTAATTTTATATTAATTCTTATGTATTATCTTTTACAAAAGGGTCTCTCACTTAAAACAACAAGAGATGGTCAGAGTCGTCAGAGAGAATTTGGTTATGCTAAAAAATATATATACAAAGACAATAGAATATATATTAGAGAGGAATTTAGAAAATCCCTCGGTATGAATTTTGTCAGTCCCTTTCAGCCTGAAAGGAAGTTCAAAGTGTACAAATCATGTACACAAATTATATGAAGTAGAGTACATTAATACAGTATGTTTCCTAGACTATCCATTTCAATTTCGATTTTTTAGCTGTTAAATAAACTTTATAAAATGAATTAGGTGAATAAAAAACATTATTTGATTTATAGTTATAACGGAAAATCATCGTTTGTATAGTAAAAGGCATAGAGTCTATATGAAATGATCATTGGTCAATTATGAAACCAGCCTATTTCATAATTTGGTTTTCTTTTAATATTAATTTTAGATTTTCTATAAAATGATGTTCCAGGGCCCAAAAGGTTATATAGCACAAATATGTGAAGTACAGCTGCAGTATGGAAATAGTACAACAAAATGGCTTTCCACTTCAGCCATACAGGATGTACTTAGCTCTATATTACATAATGCACAGTGTGTGATCAGTAAAATTTTGAACTCTGCAGACAAAATTTAAGGAATCTGATGTGTATTTATTTTTTACAGAGCAAAGCAACGGACATTTTGTAACAAAACCAAATTTTCTAACATCTTTATCTTTGCAGCCTGCGATGACGTAAAAAATTATATTTTAAACTTTAAATTCTGTCAAAGCAGTTAATTTCAGGTTAAAATATCATAGGTTTACACCATCAGATTTTAAAGTAAAAAAGATTAAAGCTATTGAGTTTGTGGCAAAAACTCAGTTCTGTCACTAATACTTTGAAAAATAACTTATAAAGTGAAATTGGTCTCAAAAAATGTACTATCGCCAGTTTTATGTTTATTAGACTTTTTGAAGGATTTTCTCCGCTTTTGCAGCTGACAACGTTGTCACTTTATCTTCCAAGAATAACCAGTTACGTTTCAGGATTTTGAGTGTCCATTGTTTTGAAGACGACATTTCTAGTACATTGCAGGGCATCCAGAGCAGGGATGTAATGCAAGGAAAGTTATTTCAGAAGTGTACACATCTTTTGTACTGCAGTGTATACTGTCTCTGGGCGGTAATATAAACACAAGACGGATGTCAAAGCCTGACATGGGATCCATCTTTCACATAAAAAAATCAATGAAATATTCTGATCATAGGAAACTATTATGTGAATTATCAAAATTATCAAAATTTAATGCTTTTAACCACCTCGAATACTAAACGAACACTGATACATCTATTCTTGTTTACAAATTCCGCCCAGAGAGAACTGGTTTCAATGTGTACGCAGAGTATACGCGACCGCAATTAACTTTCCTTACATTACACCCTTGATCCAGAGTAACTAACCTTAATAAACAACCTTAAATATACCTGAGTCGTTCCTCCAGTAGTTTTGATTCCATCAATTTGTTTGAAATAGAAATAATCTTCTCCTCTTTCTCACTCAGCATCAAACTACTGTCTTCCTATAACACAGTCATCCAAAATATGAAAATCTATTAGCATTCTGCCAATTACTTCTTTAGACTTATGCAAAAAACGTGCTCGAAATAGTTCTAAAATTTACTTCTCTAGGCGCTACAAAAAGTATAAGTGAGTTAGTAAAGTAAAACCAACGACTGAAGAGTTGCTAAAGTCGACCCGTTCTTAAAAATTGATGCATAATTTTCAGAGCTGTCTGTATCTCTGTGCCTTGTGTTTTGTCAAGTCCTGGATAAGGTTAGAGAGCTGGAGATTTAAATATTGAAAAGCTTGTTTTTCATCTTCATTCATTTCAATATTTTCTGCATCGTTTGATAATTCAGCTGTCGGCTCTTCCGCCTGAAAAATAATAGATTTTAATTTTTTGCGTCAAATCAGCGAAGTATGAATTTCAAACAACTGTTTCTTGGCTTTTCACATTAATTACAAATATTTGTATTTCTTGACAGATTTCATGCAGAGGGTTTCCAATAAGAAGGATTATTTAAATTGGATATAATAGGGTGAGCCGATTAAGGTAACAAGCTTAGGGCCCTAGTGATATACTTCCCCCCAAATATTCGAAGAACTTCGAAAAAAAAATTACTAAAAATAAAAAAATGACGATCTGAGAGCAATTTTAAGAAAAGAACAGATAAAAAAATCTCAAGTAGGACAACGAAAGGTTTAAAATATAGCGATATCAAATTATATTCTCAATCCGCTCAATTCAATTTTTTTTATATTTGTTAAATTGTTTGATTTATGGCCAAAAAATGACTTTTTATTTAACTGCCAAATTTTATACAAAAAAAAAGATTTTGTTTATTTGGTTTAATAATTAACAAATCCGTGAAACCAACTTTTCTGAATTCAGCGTTTTTCGCGCACATTCTAAGCACTCATGGGAGAAAAGGTGAAAATCGATCCACCCTACTTGATAACTGTATTGTAAAATTTTAATAATATTCATTAACAAAATATACAGTGGAATACTTGTTTTCGTTTCCTTTTTCTTATAAAATGTGATAAAAGTTTCCTGAGCTGAAAACTTTAGAATGGCGGATATCGAGATTAATGCGTGATCCTCTCTTTTTCATAGTATTGAGACTTATCTAATCTTGTACATGTATCCTGAAAAGCGTATAAAATTCAACCAATCAGAGTCGCGTATGTGAAGCCGAAAAATTTGAAATTTTGCGCGCCATTTAAGATTATATATAAAAACGGATGATATTCTCTAATTTTCAAAAAAACGGTTTTTGATTTTTCTCTACTTTATCCAAGAAAGAACGGTTTAAGAAGAAAGTCATAAGTGTGTCCCTTGGATACTCAGATTAAGTAATCGGGATTAAGGATATCTCATTCTAAAGTTGTCAGCTCTGAACATTTTAGAAATGTATCAGTTAAAATAAGAGGCAAAGCAGACATTCATTCCACCGTTTTCTTTTCGATACTTCCTGTCAGGGGCGTATACAGGGATTTGACCGGGGATGGCTCAATTTTTTTTTATAACTGAGGTGGGCTCAGGACAGGTTTAGACCTGATAATCCCTGGAAATGATCCAGGGGGAAGGGGTAAGCCCATGTAGCACCCCCCCCCCTGTATATGCCTTTGATCACTGTAAAAACTATATATCGTGATGTCTCTGACCTGACAAATATCTAAACGACTTGAACTCAAAGGATGAATTGCAAGAGAATCATCTGCCGAAGGATCACTGCTGATAAAAAAGTAAAAATTAGAATTTTTGAAATTTAATGTTTGCAATTCTATGTTTCAGTAGAGCACATTCCACTTGCTAGAAATTTAGATGTTCCCAAATTACATTTGGAGAAAGAATGAACTAAAAAATGAATAAAAGTTGACTGAAAGAAATAAGCGACAAAAAAAATCAATCGCTTATATTCAACAAAAAGTTGCTTATTTTGAAGCGAATGTGGAAGACTGCAAAATAAACGATTTTTTGTTGAATATACAAAAGTTCAATTTGTGATTTCGCAATTTATATATATAGTGCAATTTCAAAAACTTGATTTATACAAAGAATAATAAAATATTGTCTTTGCTCACCTACTATGATTATCTTCCCCGCGTAGAACAGAAACCATTCTACTGTAACCTTTACCAGCAGCTATAGATTCTGCAGATAATCCATCCCTATTATCATTATTATCACTGTTATTATTTAATTCGATACGTACACAGTACACACTATTTTTCACCAAAACATAAATTCGACATATATAATTCCAGCCATATATTAATTTGAACACTTGATCTCAATATCCGAAGTGGTCACTTTTAAAGATAAATGCTTGATTTCCTAATTAAAGTGATCCATGCCGGGTATAACCACCAAGGGATATCGAGAAGGAATTAAATTATTCCGTTCTTATAGCTTGGGATCCCAGCTTGGACCAGGGGAGTCATAGTTAGTCCAGCTGTTTATACGCCCCATGTCGTTAATTAGGATTTTAGCAAATTTTTTCCAATAAAAGACGACCTGATCAACTAAGAATCTCAAAACCAAGCTCTCCCGAAATTCTCAATCAAAATTTGAGGCAAATTGGTCCAGGTGTTCCCGAGTTTTGATCGGACAAACAAACAGAAAGACAAACAGAGATTACAACTTTATAAATTTATAAATAAGGGTGTCTGTATAAGAAAGAGATCAATATTTGATCCCGAGATTGACTTCATATATGTTTACATCATAGATTAACAACAATACAGATAGAACACTAGATGTCAGATGTCGTCTTTTCAAGATTTAGATGTTTTTCGTTCATAATAACCCGGAGACATCTAGTGTTTCATCTGTATTGTTATTATCTATGGTTTACATGAACAGTATGTAAATGCAATCACAGTTTTTGAAATCTAGAAAGTGGATTGTTATAAGCGATGTAATATTTTAAAATGAATTTTAAAAAATTACCGATTTACTTTTGCAACATCTGCTCCATGCTGAATAAAGAGCTTAGCAACTTGAATCTAAAAAAATATTTGCTTTTTCAACAATTCCATAGAATTGATTTATAGCTCCGCGAAAAAATTGTATTGAACAAATGAAAAGGTAAAAAAGATAAAAATTTAAAAACACTTTTTTAGTTTTATTTAACTAAAAGGTCGGTTTTTTGCAATTTTTTTTTTAAAGTAAGTTTTTTTTTGTGATAATTTAGAAATCTGTTTAATTTTTAAAAAGATATTTTGATATCTAATGAAACTTTAATAAAACTTTAGATATGTCAGTAAATTTTTTTTAATTTATCTAATACAAAGTTTGATTTATCTAATACAAAGTTTGATTTATCTAATTCTAATTTATCTAATACAAAGTTTGATTTATCTAATTCTAATTTATCTAATACAAAGTTTGATTTATCTAATTCAATTTATCTAACAAAATGAAAAAGTAGACAGATTGGTAAAAAAGTTGTATATTTGATGAAACACAAGATTTATCATATAAACAGATTGTTTGTTTTTTACTCATAAATAGATGTATCCCTTGAAAAAGTAAGTTTTGTCGCATTAAATAAGAAATCTAATAAAATAAAATTCATTTCTTAGAAAGTTTGACTATTTTAAGAACAGTTTTATCTTAAGGATACAAGAAATGTATTATAAAGTGACTGTAGACGTAATTTCAAGTGAGAGGAGTGGCATGTCTCATTTACAACGTAACCCTTAAAAGCATTGTTCAATAAAATTCAAGAATTAATGAGAAATCCATCTTTATCTTTTTAAAGCTTCATTATTTTCAATTGTGGTTTTCTCTACAAAAGGGATTAAAGCGTTGGGATAAAAGTATATGAACAAAGCACAATTTACAATCTAGAAAAATAACGATATCTTTCAAATTATTGATAAGGTTTATAGTTTAAAGAAAACAGTTGTAAATAGGGAATATCCCTCATTAAATGGACGGTCACTTCGTCACTTAAAAGCAAGGACAGTCCTTCAAAATCGTTTTAAATAAAATCACGAGAGAGGTTTTCCACCTGATTATGAGCTGCAGCAAACATCAATGGAGTCCACTGACCTGTTGTCACCATATCTAACCTTAAAGGGATTGTTTACGTTATTGCACAGTGACTCTTAATCTAGACAGAGTCAGCAATGATTCACAACAGAATGTTTTTAAACCGACAATACCTAATTATTCTCATTCTGGAGTTGTATAAACACGTTTTTTTTAAGTTTTTTGTTAACGGTTTGCTAAAATCGTTCAAAAAACAGCTTTTCATTAGCCATTTGTTCTTTAGTTAAGAATATTAATTGAACGTTCGTGAAAAATGAAAGGGGGTATAGGCTTACGTAGAAAAATTATCGCTTTTGATCGCTACTAATCTTTCTTCTATCTGTTGCGTCTACAAGGAGAAAATTGTTAAAAACGACTTCTACTGAAGAAAATATAGCGTCCATACAAATTCAGAAAGTTGCAATATACGACTTGTATCGTAAAATAATCAATTTAATTTCAAACAAATCATTCAGATAATCAATTATTTTTCGACGCATTCGTATATAGTTAATATCTCATATTTGTTATTTGTTTTCTATACAATGCACTTAAAACGACTTGTTTCCCGCTAGGTGCCTCTGCCACATGTAATCATTCAAAGCATCGAGAGCAGAGACATCTAACGACCAACTATTTTGGCGTGTTAAATACATTGTATTCAAAACGAAAAAAAACATACTATGAACATTCCCTTTAACAATCTTAATTTTACTAACGGCATTAATGGAAGATATTTTAGAAATTGTTAACGATGCCAGCCGTTAACGATTATTTCATGTAAAAATAGCAGGACAAATTTAAAGACAACATTCCAAAACATCAAACATGTAAAAGAATCAAAATAAATTAAATTCACATTGTATTTTGCCATTGTTTTGAAACACATCTGTTCGTCTTTTTATAAACAATAATTCCTTTTAAGAACGGCTTTTTCCGTTCGTTAACGATTACAAAATTAACGGTTTTTCAGCAACATCTTGCGAGATAACATTTCGACGTATAACATTTCGCCATATAACAATTCGCCTTGGAAGTAACATTTCGCCATATAACAACTTGCCATATAACATTTCGACATATAACAGCATCACGACAATATAACAGAAAGTAGTAGTTTATTTGTAGTTTAGTAGAAAGTATATATGTAATTATATGAAATTATGAAACATTGTTCAGCTATATTGATGAATACATATAAAAGTAGATTTAAAATTAGTGTCAGAGGAGGGAGGGAGTCCAGAGTTCCTCAAATAGTAATCACCGCCACCCAAATCTGTTTGGCGGCAAGCGCGCTCCTCAATTGGTAATCTCCACCACCTCAAATAGTAATCACCCCAAAAAAGCACAAAATTAAATCGTTTATTTCTTAGAAATAAGACCATATTGACCTCTTTTAATGGCCCTATGGTATTGTTAAAGCTTTCTTTATTGCTCCTTAGTTTCGAAAATAAATCAATAAATATGCCACACTAAGTGCTAGAAATATATTACGTTTTTTAGTTTCAAGTTTCGCTTTAAGAATGTTTGCGGCATTTTCCTCTGAATGTTGTTTTAAAGGCGGTGATTACTATTTGAGGAACTCTGGACTCCCTCCCTCGTCGGAGAAGTTGTTTTTTTTTCAACCAAGGATGGTTTCCACTGCTGAGTTGTAGATGCATGCAGTACTCCCGACATTGTTGCATTAATGTATTTGTGGATTTTTGGTTTTGATTCGTGGATTTTTTGGTATAATTTCATTTACACTACAATTTAATTTAAAATTTATATATAGGCAAGTTGTTGTTATATGGCAAAATGTTATAAGGCAAGATGTTATTGAGCCCACTTCATGATCATTTTAAATTTATTGTTTAAAGTTAAACCTATTTTTCATCCATCAGCTAATGAAAAATTAATATTTTTATACTCTTTTAAGATATTTAATAATATGTTTTTAACAATTTATTTTAAAGTTTTCATTTCTATGAAATTGAGTAGGTTATGTAACAAACTCAAATTTTCAAGGATGATGAATATTGAAACTTAGATTTCTTGATCTAACAGAATTCAGAGTTTGAAATATGTAAGGTCTACGACATTGTGTTGTAAAAAGAAAAGGATTAGAATTTCTGACAAAGACTAAATTCCTTTAAGAATTTGTTTCTCCATTATTTCATATAATTGAGGAATTATTTTCCAAATGCTGTTTCACTTGTTGAAAATGAGTTTGAGGCGGCAACAAATAAACTCAGATGTAGTTTTGTTTATTTGTGCTATATATTATATACATTTCGAGGAAAGTACTGGCATAGAATTTCTTCTGGAGAGTTTCCCTCATCATTTTCAAAATGGAAACATTCCCTTGGTACATACAGTTTTACAGATGGCACTTTTATCAAAATCCTAGCCTTGAAAATATATGAATATACTTTGCTTGTTTTTCTGTTTGTATCCAATAAACTTCACAACAGCTGAACCGATCAAGCCCAAATTTTTGGTGGCACCCCACATGGCCCCAATGAAGGTTTAAGGATGCTCAAAATTTAAAAAATTCGTGTCCAAAAGCTTTAGATTTTTTGTAAAATTTTGAAAATGGGGGAAAAAATATTATTTAATACGCGAACTTTTTCTTGTTATTGTTTTTTATTGCGTACAAAGAGAGGATGCTCACAGATAGAGCCACAATTAAAAATTGGAATAAATGATGGGCGCTCAGTGCCCTAAAAAAGCCTAATAATCTAAAAATTAGTTCACCTTGCTCCGCTTCTAAGAAGTACTTTAGCGGTTTCAAGTCTTCCTTCCCTAGCACTGAAATGCAAACACGTCCAACCCAGGCTAGCTTTACACCTACAAGTAGAGATGGGCATAAACCCAGGCTAGCTTTACACCTACAAGTAGAGATGGGCATAAACCCAGGCTAGCTTTACACCTACAAGTAGAGATGGGCATAAACCCAGGCTAGCTTTACACCTACAAGTAGAGATGGGCATAAACCCAGGCTAGCTTTATACCTACAAGTAGAGATGGGCATTAACCCAGGCTAGCTTTACACTTAGAAGTAGAGATGGACATAAACCCAGGCTAGCTTTACACCTACATAGTTTTTATCAATGTTTTTTAAACATTTGTGACTTTTCAACTTCTAAGAGAAATTTACAAGAATTAATATTGTGTTTACTACAAAGGAACATAATTTTTATGACAAACTCAAATTTTCTGATACCTATATCTTTGCAACCTTTAAGTGCAAACCTTTAATAGTTCAAACATAGATTATTTGATTTAACAGAATTCATAGTTTGAAGGTCTACGACATCTGGTTATGAATATATAGGGATGAAAAAAATTGAAATAGTTGCAAAAAACTCAGTTTCATTTTTTTACTTGAAAAAAAGATATTAACCAAAAAATTTATTTAACCATCATCATTTTTATTTTGTTAATGTTGGTTTCATAAATACGGATAAATTGTTTAACAATTGTTTAAAATCTCAATTTACACAATTTGCAGAAAAAAACGCTTGCAAAACTTTAAAAGTCTTTCTTTATTATAAATAAATAGAGTTAAAAACTTGATTTCTAAGAATTGAATTTTTTTTATTTTGCCCTTGTTCACTTTCATATAAATTTTGCATCTTTATTCTTGTTTGATAATAATACTTTGATTGTTAACAAAATGGAAAAATGCAAAAAATATTTTTTTCTGGTTTCGACTTTTTAGAACACACTCTGAAGCTTTCATTTATCATAACATATTACCATTAACAAAGATGATAGAATTTAATGTATAAAAGTTCATGAGACAGTTTGAATGCAGTAAATTACAAGAAGGTTTTGAAAATTAATTGAATATCTTAGACTTTGTAAGAATGGGCTATTAGATGAATAAAAACATAAACATGAGTATAAAAAGTCTGAGTGTTTCTCTTGTAATTTAACAACAACACGAATATTAACTATTCTTTAGAATATTTTAACTAATCAGTGTCAATTAATAAATGGTTCCTTTAAATTGTTCCTTATCTTAAAGTTAAAAAAGTAATAATCCTTGTCGTTTAAATCTGATCTTTTTTAATGAAAATAATTTACCCGAATATATGGCTGGCTCCACTTCTGAAAACTTTTATTTCTGGTTTTTAAAAACCTTGTTTTAAAATTTTTCATTTTTATTTCATTTATTCAGTTAATTAAAGGGACTGTACAAGTAATTTCAAGTGACATATAATTTATACAGTGCCATGTCGGATTCACAACAGTACACAAAGCTTTATATGATCAAGAATGAAGAATAAACTTTGAAAAAATATTATTTTTTATAAGTTTTCTGAAATGAATAATTTTTAGCTAAAAAAAGGTGATATCTTCCAAGGTTATAATGCAAAGAAAGTTATTTCAGAGGTGTCATCTTTTGTACTACTGGGCGGTAATGTAAACACAAGACAGATGTCGAAGCCTGACATGGGATCCATATTTCACATAAAGTAGGGGATTAAGATCACTTGATTATTGAAGGGTAGGGGATTAAGATCACTTGATTATTGAAGGGGAGGGGATTAAGATCACTTGATTATTGAAGGGAAGGGGATTAAGATCACTTGATTATTGAAGGGGAGGGGATTAAGATCACTTGATTATTGAAGGGTAGGGGATTAAGATCACTTAATTATTCAACTGTACAGTCACTTTAATCGTTTTCATCCTGTAGTTTAGGGTAAAAGAATTGAGTCTTTGCCATAAACTCAAAAATTCTAACTGATGAGTCTATAAATTTCATATTTCAAACTTAGATTATTTAATCTCACATAATTCATAGTTTGAAATGTCTAAGGTCTAGGAAATTGGGCTCCAAAGATGTAGGGATTCGAAAATCTGAATTTGTGGCAAAGACTCAATTCCTTTTTTTTACCTCGTGGATGCTCCGGCCTGTATTAAAGCTCTTACTACTTCTGTTCTTCCATAAGCAGCTGCTAGGTGAAGAGCAGTTCGGTTTCCAGCCGATGATTTTTCATCAACATTTATGTCATTTTGCTAAAAAAAAAGATTTTTTATTTTGATGGTCTCGGAATTTCTATTTTCTGACCTGAATCTGGTTTAAAGAATTTTATTGTTGAAAATTACATAATTATTGATAAATTTCTTGAATTTATTTTTTTTGACTTATAGCGGTAGTTCTAAATTGTGACCGACAGAGAAGGGTTTTAGAAGTAAAAGTGTATACGGAGAATATTTTCAACTCAGCAGTTTTAAAGTCTTCAAGAGAGTCTTGCGTTTCCAATTTGGTTCCGTTCAGTTTAAATGCTACACTGAGCATAGGTGATGTGACAAACTGAAAAAGTTTATGGGACAAATATTCCAAATGGAATTTATCCGGAAAAATCGTCACTAATCTTTTTTTAGCATTTATCACCTAGTTCTGTGTAGCATCTAGCACGTAGATTTATTCTAAATTTAGTTAAGAAAGGTACCGCTGTCAATTTCCAAAAGTTTTAATAGTTTATAAGAGAGCGAGGGGCACGGAGCTCCCTGGATACCTACTAGAATTATACCTGTAAAATCAGATGAACAACATCCTCCTTTCCTGCTTTGGAGGCTAGATGTAGAGGTGTAAATCCCTGAAATTAAAATAAAATGGACCGAACACTCGCCACAAACCCTAATTTTCTTTTCAACCCTCTGGCATAAACCTTTTTTTCCTAACTTTGATCATTTGATCTAAAAGAATCCATAGATTGAAATATCAAAGATCAGTATAGTTTCAATAGAAGTAAATATTTCCATTTACTGATAGCGCCGATTGAAGGATTCATAACTCTAAGAGGATAATGAGATAGATAGAAAGATAGCTGTTCCCGCCACACTATTTCTATTGGTTCAGAATAGACAACAAACACATGACTAAACCCTGATTGGATCAGGCAATAATGGACTCGTTATGCAAGAGTGAGATATACCAACATCACCATTAGGTTGCACAGATTTAGAGATTATAAATTCTAGTTTGAGTGTTCAGTTCCACTTTTTAATTAGAGGCGGAAAAATAAAAATATAAAGATATTATTAGACCTTAGAAACTTACAGTGAGAACCAGAAAACTCTGGAAGAGGAAAACGACTTTTAGACTCAATTCATAACTTTAACAGTAAATTGAACATGAGCTATGACGTAGCAATTGTGCAGTATAAACAGAACCATTTCTCTTTATAGATGATCTGACAAGTTACAACTATAGTAAACCTATTTGCTTCAAATACACTACACAGGATGCTTTATTGTCGTTTTCCTATTCCACAGTTTTCTGGTTCTCACTGTATGTGCAGTATATCTGTTAAAATTGTACTTATTAACTTTTTATTCAATTTGAAAAAGAAACATCTGCTTTTACCTCGTTATTTCGCTCATTAACCTTTCCCCCGTTATGAAGTAGAATTCTAACAGCTTCTCTAAAATAAGTATGTCTTTTAATCTTTATTTCATCAAATCTAACTTTTTCAGATACAGGGTGTCCCACGAAACGTGACAGTTGGTGAATAGTTTTGAATGTCTTCTTCCACATACCGTATTAGATATTAAAGACTTTTTGCAGTTTATTTCTTTAAAAAAATGTTTGACTCAAGTATAATTTACTGTGAAATCAATTTTCCTGTAATACAACTGTCATATAAAAAATGTTATTAGTCTCTTTATAGTATCAAACAACTTATCAAATTATGGAAGAAGACATTTTAAACTATTCACCAACTGTTATGTTTCGTGGGACACCCTGTATTTTCCTCCACACCTGTTTCCAAATTCTGCCGCTAGATGGAGGGGTGTATTGCCGTCAATATCCTTCAGAGACAAAATAATTGATTTTTAAAACAAAAAAATATTATCATATAATTACTGTTGGCCGTTCTTAAACATTCAGCATTATTTTATTTAAAGAAGCTTTACGAGAATATTAAATGTCTTGCCTATTTCAAAATGCTTTACAAAAATATTGGATGTTTTACCTATTTCAAGATGCTTTACAAGAATATTGGATGTTTTACCTATTTCAAGATGGTTCACAAGAATATTAGATGTTTTAGCTATTTCAAGATGCCTTTCAAGAATATTGGATGTTTTACCCATTTCAAGATGCTTCACCAGAATATTGGATGTTTTACCTATTTCAAGATGCTTTGCAATAATATTGAATTTTTTACCTATTTCAAGATGCTTCACAAGAATATTGGATGTTTTACCTATTTCAAGATGCTTTAACAGAATATTGGATGTTTTACCTATTTCAAGATGCTTCACCAGAATATTGGATTTTTTTCCTATTTCAAGATGTATGCCAAGTAAGTTTGCTTTTAAAGATTACACATAAATTTTACATTGGCTAAGATATAAACTAATACGATTTTCAAGACGATTGGTAAAATAGTTTTGAGAAATCTTTTCAAAAACTAGTTTTGATAATTATCTTGTGTAGGAGAATAGAAAATCGGATTCAGATTTTAAGAGCACCTTTAACGCCAAAAATCTTTAAATGTAAAAGACGAGACCCATCCATAGAGAATAGAATATATATTAAAGTGGAATTTAGACAATCCCTCGGTATGAATTTTTTCAGTCCCTTTCAGTCTGAAAGGGAGTTCAAAGTGTACAAATCATGTAAATGTTCACAAATTATATGCAGTAGAGTACACTGATACAGAATGTTCCCTAAACATCGTCGTTTGTAAAGTGAAAGGCATAGAGTCTATGTGAAATGATCATTTCATAATTTAGATTTCTTTTAATATTAATTTTAGTTTTTCTATAAAATGATGTTCCAGGGTCCAAAAGGTTAAATAGCACAAATATGTGAAGTACACCTGCAGTATGGAAACAGTACAACAAAATGGCCGTTTTACACTTTTTTTCTAGTAAATTCCACTCTAATATATATTTTATTCTCTTTGGACCCATCCCCGCATATAATTATAGATCAAACGAAACCGATAAAGTTTTGAAAAACTTTATATCTAAATCTAAACAAACCCTGCTATTTAAGCCACACTTTTTAACGAAAAATATTTTTTCAACATTTTTATATTTTCAAGAATTTTCCTTGTCGCTTGATTTACAACCCTGCTGTAACAATAATCTAAAATATAATTATTAACAAAAATCTTTTATAAAATTTCAAAAGTACACACGAGTGCTCAACTGAAAACTTTGTCAATTATGACTGATCGTTAGCTATTACAATGTATTTAAAATGTTGAAAATCCAAAACAGAAAATGAAAAAATTATCCATTTTCACAAGAAAAAAATCCTTGCTTCCACTTTTAAACAGGGAAACTATACAGAGTCTTAGGTTTAATTTTCATCTGAGAATTTATTTTTAAAATTTATTAAGCTCTTAACATTTTTGTGAGGATTATTTTAACTAGTGATTCGAGCTGCCTCTTAAATCCGCCAAAAAACGGTTTCAATTGAGCGCCGACTTAAATCTTAAAATATTGAATACAATTTTAAGTGAAACCAGCCATATTTGAGCCGCGTCTAAAATTTAAGCCGCGGCTCAAATTCTTTAAATTCGGCCTCTGAATATTTTTAAAGATACTTCTTGAAAGTAAACCACTGTGCCTAAACCAAACAATCTAAAAGAAGACTCTCATCAACATTTTTTGATGAAATTGAAAATTAGATCACCCCTTTAATCTGCGATTTAAAAAATGCTTGCGCCCCTCTCATGTTTTTGGAAAGGCATTTTATATATAAATCTATTTTTAATCTGACTTTTCAATACCTGACAGTTTGAGGTTTGCTGTACATAGCAGCAAGGTGCAGTACAGTCCATCCTTTATCATTCCGTTGTACAGGTCTACCTGCAGTACACCAATCCTTGTTCAGTTTTCAAGGGAAGACTGTTTTCAAAATTTTGATAACTTTATAATTTTAAATATTTGTACAGAAGTTCAGATCAGGGTTGTACAGTGTACACTGCAGGGTCTAACCTTTCTTTTTGCTCCCATTGAACTCATTTAAAAATTTGTACCTGCAACTTTTTCAGCCCAAATACACCTGACCCTGTAAACACCCATAATCCAGATAGATCGAAATATTTGATATATTCATGCTGCTTACTGCATTTGAAAAAAAAATCTTATATTCCGTCCAGACCAGAATATGATAATGTTCGACTTTGCCAGTCTAATGATCTCTAGGTAAAAATAAATTAAACATTGTCTCAGGAAAACTGGAGAGAAGAGTAGGATGCCTGAGTTTTGTTGTATCCTAAACAAACATTATTTTTAATTTTCCGTGTCACTAAAACTTTTTTTAACTTACGCTATTGTTTTGCTTCCAGTTTTATAAAAGCTTTAGACAGAAGTTTAAATCTAAAAACTTTATAAAACAGTGTGCAAAATAATAGTGATCGATTATTTTATGAAATAATAAAGATAAAACAGAAATTCAAAAAAAGTTAATTTCATTTTCATTGTAATTTTTTCTTAAAAAATCCTCTGTTGAAGAAAATCCGGGAACCAATTAAACTTGATATATGTATATTTGCTATATTATACAGTTTATTTAACATTAGAGTACGATTATAATGTTATAATGAATGATAAATATAAATCAACAATGTTTTCATCATACACCGTATTTCCATCAACCCAAACCGGACTTCCTCATACATGTCTCTGATTTTAAAATGCAGTTTAATTCTGATTTATTTTTCAGGAAGTTCCCAATCTCCTTATATACTGTACTGACATTTCTGTTCTAAGATAGTATAGGGTCATTTGACAGTACATCATAAGAACGTACTTTTTTATAAGAATGTCAAGCAGCATACTTTATGCAGTACATCGTGTACCATGTATGTGAACATACGCTGAACTTCCTCATAGAGATTCTTACATGATGAAGTCCGGTTTGGAATAACAGCGTAAATATATTTAATTACAGTTTGAAAAAAATTCAAAGATATTCATAATATTTTTTTTTAATAGTTTTTCATTTTACCCGTGAATACTGCCCATCGAAAATGCTGACGACAACCTAAACAATTTATTGGCTTTTTAAAGGGATTTGAAGTGACCCTGAATATAAAGAGGTACATGCCCTTTATCGGATTAATGATGAGAAAGATGTCACTGATTTTCTTCTTTTTAGAAAAGAAATGAATACAATTAATCCTCATCATTATATCTGATTCATAAATACGCAAGTCTTTTTTACAAGAACCGCAAAATGATCAGCTTTTGATCAGACAGAAAATCAATAATTACTCATTCATTTTTGCCGAGATAAAGATTTTTAAGGACACTTTTGGACATTAGGCTTTTCATCGAGGAGGGTCCCTTTAAAACATTTTAAACATAATATTTAATTAGAACCATAGAATGCTATTGTTTGGGAAATCGTGAAAAAAAAACATAAACATTTTATTGGCAAGTAAAGAATTTTTAAAGATTTTCGCAATAAAGGGACTGAGTCTTTGCCACAAACCCAAATCTTTGATATTTAACTTAAAAGATCTACCAGAATTTATAGTTTGAAGTATATAAGGTCTACCACATTAAGTTACAAAGATATAGGAATTAGAAAAGCAGAGTTTTTGACAAAGAGTAAATTCCTTTTGGCAAGTCAAGCTTCAAGGATTATTATAAACAATATTAAAAACAAATACAGCCAATACTATCGTCCATTTCAAAATTTGTTAACATTCCCTTTAAGAAGTGTGACCTGGCTGTAGCTTGTTCCTTTCCTTGAAATAAAGTCCGTCTTGATCTTCGAACCACTTCACGTAGGCTCATTTTACAACTTATATACGCACCACAAACCTCTACCCCTTTAATAAAAGTAAATTCAACCTATATGAAGCATAAAGTCTGACCGCGTCAACCTTGTTGCACCGGCTAGTCCTGTCAGTAGAGCTAGGTACAGTAAAAACTGGGACCGGAATGGTTGACCCGGCTCGGAAATTCAAATGTACTACGGCTGCCCATGCTTTCTCAGGGGTTTAACTCACTTTCTAACCAAGTTAAACCTTAGAGTTTATAAGAGAAGAACAACGTTTTTAGTTTATTTTTTAATTTAAATTTTTATTTATAGTATTACAAAAAAAACTACAAAATCTCAGATGTAATAAAAATGTATGTTTTTTTTACTGCACAGTAGTCGGCGATTATATCAATACAATGAAGACGGATTTTTAATAATAATGCTTTGATCCCTTACATCATTTTTAAAATTCATTGTATTGATATAAACGTTGAAAACTTTTAAATGAAAAATTTTCTTTTCCTTGTAGCTCATGTGAAAGAAATTTTGCACAATGTCATTAGAGCCAAGAATGTAATGCAAGGATAGATAATTGCGGTCGTGTATACTCTGCGTACACATTGAAACCAGTTCTGGGCAGAATTTGTAAACAAGAATAGATGCCTCAGTGTTCCTCTAGTATCCGAGGAGGTTAAAAACATTGCATTTTGATAATTTTGATAATTCACATAATAGTTTCCTATGACCAGAATATTTCATTGATTATTTATGTGAAAGATGGATCCCATTTCAGGCTTCGACATCCGTCTTGTGTTTACATTACCGCCCAGTGACAGTACACTGCAGTACAAAACATGCGTACACTTCTGAAATAACTTTCCTTGCATTAAATCCTTGATTAGAGCAAACTTAAAAAAGATTCCGATGGAATTCAGTTTTTGCCACAAACTCTGATTTTGTAATCCTTGCCTCTGTGCAACCCAATGTCGTAAACCTTAATTGTTTAATCTATGAATTCTGTCAGAATAAACACTAAAATGTAAAAGGTTTACACTATTGCAAATATTTAGAGATTAGTCAATTTGTGTTTGTGGCAAAGACTCAATTCGTTTGAAATATTTCAAACATTCCAATTTTTGATAAGTCTCTGAGAAATCTGAATTCTTGAATGTTTAAAAACAACTCAAAATGTCGATGTTCATTTTTTCTTTTCACCCTTTTTCAGGGTCAGGGTTGAGCTGTAAAGTTGTGGAGTTAAAGTATAATTGTAAAGAACCTTGATTAGAAACTGGTGAACTCTATCAAATAAAGAATTAAAAAACACCTGTAGAAACAGCTTTCTTTTTTTCAACCGGTAAAATACAATTGTTGTTAATTTTGTCTAGTTAAAAGTTTTTATAGGAAAAAATGTACATAATTCTAAAAACTTTTTTTTGAAATTTTGAAAATTTTAAAGATCGAAGATGACATTGTTATAGAGCTCATACTCCACAATCTTTAAAGGGACAGACCGGCTATGTAAGGTAGTTAAACTAAGTATGCAGTGATGTGGACAAATTCTTTAGGATTCATTTGAGACATATAAAACTTTTTAAAGATATGTAATCCTTAGTTTGAGCGCAAAGTCGGCGTTCAAAATCGTTCTTTGGGTGCATACTGCATACGCTCACAGAATTTGTTTTCTGAATTATAAAACAACGACGACAAAAAATGTGAACAAAATTCAACAGTAAACTAAATAGTTGTTTAGGAACATGTCGAGAGAATAAAAATTAATCTTATCATCGAAAGTGCGTAATCTTGTTCAATTATTAGTTTCTATTTTCTCATTTTCTGCAGATTTTCCGGAATTATTATTATAAAGACGACATTTGAAGAATTCGTAGAAATCTGCGAATAAATTCATAGAAAATAAGAAATTCAGCATAACGATGAAAACGAAATAATTGATTCTAGCATTGATTTATTGACAAATTTCTTTTGAGCAATATATTCCTAACGATTCTGAAGACGTACCCACCCAAATTCATGATTTCAAACGTCGACTATGAACTCAAACTCGCATTAATTATACATCGTGGAAACGTTTTATATGTTTCAAATGAATCCTACAGAATTTGTCCACAACACTGCATACTCAGTTTAACTACCTTACATAGTCGGTCTGGTCTGTCCCTTTAAAATAAGTGGAAAAAATGATTTTCAGCAGAAAATAATATGGTTTCTGTTTTTTATTTTTTATTTTTTACATCAAAGTTTTATCCAGAAACAACAAACTCAAAATTTAAGTCTTAAAAATGTTTTCAGATAATTTAGCATTTTAGATTTGTTAAAATAGTCTTTTTTTTCGTTCACAATAATTAAAGTTTAAATTAACATGGACAATCATTCTTTGGTTAATATTCACAGGGATCAAAAGGTTTATAAGCATATGTATAAACTTCATGTATATAACTATACAAGTCTTGGGCTAAAAAAAAGTATATATGAGTTAGTTGGTAAATTAAAGGCCGGTGCGTTTCGAAACGTTGACCCAGTCTTAAAAATTGTTGCAAATTTTTATAGAAGTCTGGTCTATGTTTAATTTACCTCAGGTTCTTGGGCCTATGTGCACTTCTCTTATCTTGACGATACTGTATGCTTCTTATCTCTACTTATCTCCTATAAGAACTATAAAATATACAAATATACAAATACAAAAGGTTAAACTTAGAGGTTTGTTTTAAACAGAAGAAGAAACTAAAAAAGAAATAATTTACAAAAAATATCAGAAAACCTTAATAGGTTTATAAGTGTTTAATTCTGATAAGTCCTAAATGTTTTCTAAGAGTAGAAATCACTTTTACAGAGAAATGAAAATAATCGTTTCTCAAAATTTTAAACATTTATATCTAATATCTGATCTTTTAATGGTACCGTTGTGAATCGGGCATTGACATCTTTGGATGAACGGTCACACTTGAAATTGCATTTTAGCTGATCGAGTTTTGAACTATACATTGCCTTACTAAGAGACGACTTTAAGATCGTCTTTTACCTTTGATAGGTTTCTAATGTCTTATGTATACATGAACAGGGATGTCCAATAAACATGGAAATTGAGTGACAAATTCGATATCGTCTTTTCAAATAATTCTTTGATTTAGTATAGCGATACCTACTGAGAAAGCTGTAGTCTGCATGTAAGAGGTTCGTCTGCTATATTTACATTTTGTTTGTTTATGTTTTGACTGCATACGGTTGTATAAAAATGTCCGTCTTCACTGTTCATCTTGCGGAGACATTATAGACACATCTTTACAGTCTTTTACCCTTTTCATTAAATAAACTCTAGCGGACATAATAATATTATAGCTTTTGAAATTAGGTATTACAATGCAAATTCATAACAAAGACGATATCGAATTCGTCACTGAATTTCCATGTTTTTTGGGACACCCTGTATGTAAAATTGTGCTAATGCTATATGTGTGTAAAAAGGTAGTTTTAATTTTCGATATGCGTAACGATGGCGCGAAACTTGACTATATACCTGGATAACTTGACTATATAGCTGGATAACTTGACTATAATAGCTGGATAACTTGACTATAATAGCTGGATAACTTGACTATATAGCTGGATAACTTGACTATATAGCTGGATAACTTGACTATATAGCTGGATAACTTTACTATATAGCTGGATAACTTGACTATATAGCTGGATATCTTGACTATATAGCTGAATAACTTGACTTTATTACTGGATAACTTGACTATATAGCTGGATTACTTGACTATATAGCTGGATAACTTAACTATATAGCTGGATAACTTGACTATATAGCTGGATAACTTGACTATATAGCTGGATAACTTTACTATATAGTTGGATAACTTGACTATATAGCTGGATATCTTGACTACATAGCTGAATAACTTGACTTTATTACTGGATAACTTGACTATATAGCTGGATTACTTGACTATATAGCTGGATAACTTGACTATATAGCTGGATAACTTAACATTTTTGCAAATACTTGCAAGCACGAAAAAAATAATATTTAGAAAAAATTGATTTTCTTTATGCAGAAAAATATTTTCAATCGTATTAAAGATATTTTAACAGTACGCATAATTTTACATAGGTTCTGTTTTATCTATTTAAATAAAATACTCTAAGGGTACGAACAGTCAACTCAATACCCAATGAAACCATGTTAAAATTCTTTTAAGGGGGTTGTTTCTATTACATTTATTATGTGTAATCTTATTTTTACGAGACATATTTTAGTAAAACAATCAAAATAAATCTAAAGTCATGATATATGAATCAAAAAAGTAGGCTCATTTAAAAAAAAAAAATTCTATTAAAATAAAGTATGTGTTTATGACATTATAAACATTAAATTGCAGCAGGGCGTATTTACATGGCATTCTAATTATTTTGTTCTCATTTCCCATAGAACCTTGTTTTTACAAAAATTAATTTGTTATTGAATTTACAAATGTTAGTCAGAGCAAACATTTCAAAGATAAGGTTTTGTAGAATTCATTTCGAAGGTTAGATTAGATTATTTTCGTTTTTGTTTTTATTTTCGAAAGACTTAATCTATTTATTACTTGTCTGGGTGTCTGTTTGTTTGTTTGTAACCGATAAACGTCAAGACAGCTGAACCAATAGGGCCCAAATCTCCTAGGAAAGGTTTAAAGATGATAAAAATTGAAAAATGTTACATTAAAAAAAAGATTTTGTGTGTTATGACCAGATTTAGGTTACTAAAGTTTTGACCTTTGATCCAGGCCTCTATATATGCCTAAATTATATCTTTGGGTTAACTTTGGGCAGCATCGACATTTGGGCACTGCACTTCTTAACACTACCAAGAGTTCTGGGTGCCTTCGCTGGAAGGGAGAATTGTATTTTAATCTTTCAAATAGATTTTTAACAGATAGAAATATTGCTAGGAAATCCTAAGATCTTAATATGATTAAAGAAATAAAAACTATTCAGAGCTGAGAACTCTTTAGTATTGTGGAGATTAAGATCAATACTTGGTCTTGATCTTTTGTTAATCTGCAGATTAATCTAATATTTATTCGATCTCCCACATTGTCAAGGGTTGAAGGGAGCTTTGGTCAGGAGAGGAATAACTTTAAATAAAGAAATTAAGGATTAATTCTCTAACTAAAAGTTTCGATTAGAAGCTGTTTAAGGTAAAATTTATGCGTTCTGACTTTGGTACCTCGTAGCTCCTTTATAGGATTTGATTTTACGCACAAGATAGATAATAACAAGTTGATCTGTGGCCAAATTTAAGCCGAGTCAAAAACCAAATTTAAGCCGAGCCAAAAACCGGTTTCAATTGAGCACGGCTTAAGTCTTGAAGCGATGAATACGATTTAAAGTGGAACCAACCATATTTGAGCCGCGACTTAAATTCTTTAAATTCGGCCTCTAGTTACATATTTAAAATTGAAAATATTCAAAAAAGTTTTTTCTGTTACAAATTAGAAATTCAAAACATTTTTGTTTATCTCAACTCAATCGCTCTTCAATAAGAGGTGTTTTAATGATAGCAAACATTTCAGATTTCAATCTTTTATGCAATTTGGTATGGTTTGACGTGCCAAAATCTAGTAGGAAAGGAATGTTTACTTTTTTGACAAACTAAATCTGATCTTGAAAGTCTCAATTCTAATTTTTAGATTTTTAGGATTTTGGAAAGCAAACAGTTGCATAAATTTTGCAGAAAAATTCTCTCTGCATTCTTTCACATTTTTTTTTCTCAATTTTAGACGTTGGCAGAATTGAAAATGAAATTGCGAAAAGTTTCTAAAATTGGCACAACTCAATATATTCACACAAAGTTAAGGGACTATAAGCGTAATTTCAAGTGACCCTTTGTAAAAATTTGGGTATTTGCCATTTTCTGTTGTGCACACATGCCCCGTAAAATTTCAAAACAGAGAGAGGGGAATTAAATTTTTAGATCCAGAAAAATTAGTATTTATTTAGGGTTAGGTTAGTTAAAACACTTTCTGGGCCGAGCGCTGCGGCTAGGACAGGCTAGGGGGCGAGCGCTGCGGCCACGGGTTAGGTTAAGTTATGACACTTTCTGGGCCGAGCGCTGAGGCTAGGACATGCTAGGGGCCGAGTGCTGTGGCCACATGTCTTACATTTAAGACCCCACCTGCTGCCAGTGTCTACGCAGGCATCCCACAGATATTATTTTTCTGGATCTACAAAATTCAATCCCCCTCTCCCTGTTTTGGAATTTTACGGGGCATGTGCGCACAACAGAAAATGGCAAATGCCAAACATTTGCGCTTTCAGTCCCTTTACCAAAGAATTGTGGAAAAATTATGTCGTCTTTTTCTATTTAAAAAAAAAAGATTTCAATAGACTTTAATGAGTTGGAGTAATTGCTGAACTACCTAATGCCGGCTCAAATACTCAATCACCAATTCAATCTTCATTGATCTTTAACTTTGAATCGGTGATTCAGGATTTGGTAGGATAGTTCAGACATCTCTCGGTCCCAGGATTAGATAATTTGTAACTAATTTAGTCTTCAAAAATATGGTCAAACAAGTACATCTTTTCAAATATATTAATCTTTGGCAAAATATTATTGTCAAAAGAAAGAAGACTAGGCCATAGTCGAGGAGGCGGAGTTCTAGATGAGGAAGGTGGTGCTGAAGGGCGGCGCCCCAAGGAGGTTCCGGATGACAGGGGGAGTGTATCAACATTGAACCTAATACTCTTGTTTTTGTAAAATGTTTTATTAGAAAATTTATAATAAAATGGAATAGAAGTTTGATTTAATGATGACATGTCCGATTCACAACGGTACCATCTAATCAATGAAGAGGAAACAGGAAAATTAGATCTGCCCTTTGGGGTAGGGTCAGGCCAATAATGGAAAAAAATGTTTCTATACCAGGCTAAAGACTGCCTTTGAATGTTCAAATTACCCAAAGGAACTTTTGGTATAGCTTGCCATTGCAGAGTTTTAAAAAAACGATCTTTAGGAATCGGAATAAAATGAAATCTAATCTAAATATTTTTATTGGCGTTTACAAATTCGACCCCGTTCACCACGTAAGCTTAGAATTGAGGGAAATAGAGATTTTGCTCTCTCAATAGTATTGATTTATAGTGGAAAACGTAATACTCATAGGATAACGTCATAATCATAGATTAATAACAATACAGTTAGAACACTATAGATGTCGTATTTCCAAGATTTTGGGGGTTTTCCGCTTACAATAACCTTGAGGCAGAAGCCCAAAGGAGTTACGCACATGGTCTCTCTTTGTCATGTAATTCAACACTGCTGTGCGGAACTCCTTTGGGCTTCTGCCTTGGGTTTATGGTGAACGAAAAACCCTTAAATCTAGGAAAGACGCCATCTAGAGTTCTACTATTGTCATGTTTTGTGGGACACCCTGTACCTTTGTGCAGCAAAACTAGTGAAATACGTAAAAAAATAACAAATCAATTTTCTTTATGAATTAATTTATTTTAAAATAAGTTAAAAAAATCTACTTTTACCACAAAACTTTCGCATCACATAAACATGGTATTTGAAAAAGCAATTTTCTAGGCCTACACGAGGAAATTTTTATTAATTTACACAAGAAAAGTAAAATTTACAAAAAATTGTGTCTTTTTTCCACGTTATTTTTGCCAAGATATGAGTGATTAGACATAAGTTAATCCTTCAGAAATAAAGTATTTTCTTAGATTGGAATGTGAATACTGGACAAAGTTTCATAATTGGGCCAGGATACAACTCGATATTACTCGAATATATTATATATTACTCGAAGGAGATAAGTATCCATTTTTAAAGGTTTTAAAACGTCATATATTCCTTCTTATATTTCTAGAAAGGGAACCGTTTATTCTTAGTTGGTCATATTCCTAAATTTAGGATAGTGAACTTCCACCTCCTATTTCTAGGAATAAATCGTCTTTATATACTAATTCTAGGCGCAGAATGTTCTCCTACTAGATAAAACGTTTTCCTTCTAGTTCTAGAGATACAACGTTCTTCACCTAGTTCTAGAGATACAACGTTCTTCCTCTAGTTCTATAGATACAACGTTCTTCTTCCAGTTATAGAGATACGACGTTCTTCTTCAAATTCTAGAAGATAAAACGTTTTCTTTTAGATCTAGAAGATAAAACGTCCTCCTGTGAGAACTAGAAGATAAACGACCGCCTCTTAGATCTAGAAGATAAAACGTCCTCCTCCCAATTGTCCGAAATTTTCAGTACAACTCGACCCAGGTCCTGGATCGTCCTCCTCGTCCTTGTTTACAGGACGAAACCTGCCTTGTCCTGGAAATATAATAATATTAAAATTATGTAAAGGGACTGTCGAGTGACCCTCTATAAATCTGAAGGGATTAAAAAATAGCTTAAACGGACAGTAAGCGTAATTTCAAGTGACCCTTCATAAAAAAAAATGGCAAAGCCCAATTTACAACGGTACCCTTGAAAGCTTTGTCTGGTCGAATATGATATTAAGATATCAATGTTTTTGTTCCTTTAAAATATCTATTTTCATTTGCTGTTTTTCTGCAAAAGTGACTTGCGCATTTCTTGTTTATAATAAGAAGAAATGGAGAATTTCACAGAAATAACCACTTTTTAAGTCAGAAAAACGAGGGGTATCCTTCAGATTTTTGATCAGATTAAGGTTTCAAGGGTAGCGTTGTAAATCGGGCAATGCCATCTTTGTATGGAGGGTCACTTGAAATTACTCTTCCCTTTAGACTTTTCTATTTCATTTCCCTTTAGAAACTAAGAATAATAACCTGCTGAATAACTTCCTCTTTTCTCCTGAGCATATCTAATATTATCCCTCTGAACGACCTCCATGAGGCTGGGGGGAGGGATAACAGCCTCCAACTTGTTCTCTATATCCTCCCTCTCATACATCAAGATGTACGGTGTGTCTCGAGACAGTCTGAATATAAATCAAATTAAATCAAATTGAAATTTGGAGATTTAGTTGTTAGCTCATAGTTTTAAGTGCAGTCGTCGACGCATATATCAATACAATGAAAACGACTTTGATTTATATCTAGCGTTTAAACGGCATGGATGCAAATAAACATTGAAAAAAGACAATCTGTAAATTAAAAAAGCTTCGCTTTAAATATTTGTAAACTTTAATTTGAAAAAAGCTAATTGAAAATCACAAGACCTTAAGGAAAAGTCGAATTGATATAATCTCTGACCACTATAATAACATCTATAAAATAAAACAAAACATTCGTTTTATGTTCCTTATTGCCAGCAAAACAGCTGGACAGAACGGACTGAAATTTTTTGTGGACACTTATGGGTAGCCTGGGGACGACATTGGAAAGGCTAAAAAATTCAAATTCAAAATTTTATCTTCTTAAAAATTTCTTTTTTTCCACGGGCAACACCGGGCCCTTCACCTAGCTTATATTAAAACATGTTTCAGATGGTCTTCGTTGTTAAATGCACCACTACATTTAATGCTAAGTAATGAGTAAAATCGTATTTTTTGGTTCCTTCTCAAACCATTAGTAGAACTGGTTGTTGGCACTAAATATAAGATAAAATTGAAACATCACAATCACTTCCATCCGTGAGGTGGAGCATTCTACTGGTTCTTTTCACCTCTTTAAAGGACATTGTTTTTCCATATTTTAATAGAAAAACGTTTATTCATTTCAAAAATCTCAAAAATTAAGTTTCCTTAGAATATGTACTTAGCATATCTTGCTAATTAATTCTGAGGGTATGTCTACGAGATTTAATTTTATAACTTCAGACTTACTGAAATTCAACTAATGCAAATTAAAACATTGTTATAAAAACAACCTCAGTCTGGTAAATTTTAAGCTTGAAATTAAAATGCAAGGGGTTAATAATGAGAGACAGAGCCTAACTAAAAGAATGTAGGTTATCATCAAAATTACACCACTCAAACTTTGGGAAAATTGAAAGAATGGAATAATTCATTTTTGAAGTTAAAAAAACTAAAAAAAATCTAAAGTTACAAAACCTTTCTGTTTGCTGTATGAAGTTATTCCAAGTGCTTGAGGTTACCATAGAGTCATTAAAAATATGCCACAAGCTCTCATCCTCTGAAAAAAATACATATGTACTATTTAGCTGTCCATAAACAACTTATTTGTCATTTGTCTGTACAGTGTTGAGGGTTGAAATGGTTTAGAAGGATATGATAAATACTGCAGTATATTTGCAGAAACTGTGTTGGATTGTATACAGTACTTGGTCCAGATGATTTCAAACTATACAATAATATATTATCTTGTAAAGGTTGGAATCTACATATATACTTTGCTTGTCCATATGTTTGTTTGTAATCGAATGTGGATTTTGAAAATCACCTCCACCTCCACACTATGCAAATCCGCAATTTTTTATATTGTTTTATCTAAAAGAATGAGTAAAAAGTTGAAAAAGTTGAACTGGAGATAAGAGCCTAGTAATGTAAAAATATTAGGTTGGAATGCATGTTTGTGTGTGTAACTATGGAGTATGCAGAGAAAGGTTAGACGATACTAGTTGTGTCTAGTTTCAACCACTGAGATTAAATCTTTAGTTAGTTAGTAACAGGTTTCTTCTTCTCTAATCCTTTCCATCAGATGGTTTGTACGTATAGGTTCATGTTTAAAGTTGTTTATGCATTTCTTTAATGTAGAGCTGCCAGTGGAAAATTTATGAAAACACACAGAATAAATTATATTTGTTATAACTCTCATTTTTTTGTGTGAGTATGGGACAGAATAAATTGTTCATATAATTGTGTAAATACATTTATTTTATAATATTTTAGTTTTTATTTTGACACAAGTTGAGTATATATATTTCTGATATTATGTAGCATGATAACAGCTAAAGGATCAGGTTGTCTTTCTGAACTCAAAGTTGAACTCTTCTCTGGATAGATATGAAATGTAAAGTAAAGGATTTGAAGGATATAGATAATAGGCAAAAATTTCTTTTATAATACCAAATCATGCAACTTCAGACTCATTACTGTACTATGAATGGTGTAATTAAAGCTTAATTTATCTCATATTTTCCTAATGAAGCAGGAGCAGGCAGATGGAAACCTGTAAAAAAATTGTTATTTGCACAGGTTTTTTTTTACACAAATTTGAAACTTAATAACTAGGATATTACCTGAAGCTGTCAATTTCTAGTCCTGAATTTGTAACTGCCAGAAGCTTATGCTCCCTGGAATCAAATCAAATCAAATCAAATCAAATCAAATCAAATCATCAAATCAGTATTTTGCAGAAGAAAACAAATGAATTGTCTGACCTGTAGAGTTGTTTGCAGGATGTTTTACTAGGATTGTTTCCTAAAATGCCACTGTACCGACAAGATCCAAAATCCTTTCTCGGAAATAATTGATTTAATTTCAATTTGTTTGTATTTGACTTATATTGGATTGTCTGAAAAAGTATCTTAAAATATGTTTGTGAAACCAACCATTTCCTTTTGAGTTACAGAAGCAGTAGTTCCCCCAGAAACAACATTTTCACTGAAAATTTTAGAATAAAAATGAAGAATTATTTTGATGCAAACATATATTCAATTCTTCATTTAAAGTACCTCATACATTCTTCAATCTCCACGGTTTGGGTCAGATTTCTAATGTTCACAATGAATCTCCATTCATTGTTAAGATTTTGTGCTTGCTTGGGAGCAATTATTCTATTCGGGGCCTAAATATTAAAACATTAGGCCTTTTTCATGTGATTCTTATTAGAACTGACCTGACAGAGCTGCTCTTCATTCAGATTAAACTGTCTGATTTGAATTAGATCTGCTTGATCAACACATGCTTGCTAAAGTTTAATAATGAAAATTTAAATATTTAAATAAAGGAAGTGTTAATTACAAAAATGCTTAAAAACATTCAAATAGAATTTTTTAAAATCTAAAATAAATATGATAAGGATATTTTGATAAAATTTTAAACCCTTCCTTGACAAATTTGTTAACAATTCCAGGAGGGATTTTAGAGTTGGTCTCAAGAAGATTTACTACATAAGATTCCGGATAGAAAGTAGAATCTTCACAGTAACTTTTATCACCACATCCTCTGGCTTCCAGATTTTCTGTATTGGCTGAAAACAATATTTCTTCAGATGACTCTGCAGACAATTCTTCATATGAATCAGCAGACAATTCTTCAGATGACGCTTGCCTATAATTTCGATTTTGAGAATTGAAATATGCCAGCAAGTGTCCACTTAACTTTCTTTGTTGAATGCTCTCCCAGGTTTCCATGCTATCAGGGAATTGAATATCCCTCTGCTGTCTTCCATATCGTCGAGCTGGTCCACCCGTATTTTCACCACTGTTTGGGAACTGGATATCAGTATTGACCTCTACTGGCTTATCATTTGAAAATCTTGATGTCAGAGGCTGAGCTGAAATGGGTTCAAATTTAGTTATTTTAACAAATAAATTGAACATTAAGTGAGGCAGAAGCATCAAAAAAGTTAACTAGGTATGAATAGTTGCACTACTTCTCTAATGCTGCTTTAATTTTACTAAAAGAGTAGTTTTAAAATTCATTAAATCCAACATTTAAATACCTTTCTTAGGACATATTGGAAGTGTTGTTGTAACTGGAGCACCAAATCTCAAAATTCCAAACCCACCAGATTCTTCTCGAGTATGGTAGCAAAGACATGCAGCTGGGAGTTTAAAAAACTCAAGAATCTCATTTCCATCTTTGTCAAGTGCAATAAATTGATACTTGGCATACTTCTGTCTAAGCCCATAGATATTCTGAATATGCATAGCTAAAAAGACCATCTTTTATCATTTTTAATTATTTTTTAATGAATTTCATGAAAATCTTTGTTCCTGCAAAAGGTTGAATCTGGAGAAGGTGCATCACTATCCACTCTGCATTTCAGACCTTCGCCTTAATATGAAATGAATGCCTTAAAATAAAATCGATGAGAATAAAGTCAAATCTGAGAATGAGAATTGGTTACCTATGCATTGTTCAATTTCCAGGGATTGAGAATATTTATCACTGTTAAGAATATACTTGAAAGTTCCAGATAGATCTCTAGCTTTCCTATGAAAATTAGAACGCACAACATATCAATATTGTCATCATGATTGCCAACATAATTTAAAGTAAATTTTTGATTAAAAGCCACAGTAAATGAGTCCTAACAGTAGAATAACCTTGATAAATTAATGTTATTGATGCAAGAAGTAGTTGAAATAGTCCCATAGTGGATGATAATGGTTATATTTTTATGATAGGTTATTTACACTTTAACCTTGGGAAAATGGTGGATTTTCTTGAATCGCATGCTCTTGATTCTAAATTTGTAATATGAAATATTCTCATGATAAAAATTAGCTCTTTCAACCAAAATTAAATTTATGATATAAATTGCAAAAAACGACCAACATTGACATTGCAGAAATTAGAAAAAAACAAATTCTAAAAGAATTCCTTGAGTTAGTCCCCCAATTCTAGTTTGTAGGCCAACTTCTCCAGGTGAGCTGAACACAGAAGGGTTTGTGAATAATGCAGCTCGAGATGATATTTCCAAGGGATAGTCTAGAGGAGGGTGCTTTAACATTTGATGAAATACTAGCTGAAGTGTCTGGCAATGCCAGTGAATTAAAAAACAATTTTGAAAAAAATTCAAATATTTATTTTAGCCGATTTGGTTCAGCCGTTTTGCCAACTATAGCTAACATACAAATATATATATGAGCAAAGAGCTATATGTATTAATGTATGAGTTCTCAAATAAACTTCATATGTCTAAACTATACATCTCTAAAGTATTTTCTTAAACATTAATTAAATGAAAAGGTTTGATTTTCTTTTGTATAAATTGAAGGTTTCACATAATATTGAGCTATTTTATTTAAAAGAAAGCACATCTTCCTTCAGGGGATTCACAGAAATCTTGTCCATCTGGGCATGGAGGGATCTCAGAGATAGAGGCAGAAATATCTGAAATTTAATCTTCCCGAAAACCAGTTTCATTTTATTTTAAGACAATTTTACAGGTAAGCATGGGAAGTGAAGTTACTCGTTTTTGTTTGTTTAAAAAAACTTTTTTTTAGTACTTTTCACACTTCAAAACTTTCTTCGGTTAAAGTTTGATTTTATTAACCTTTAAAAAAAGGAAACATGGAAAATCGAACGATAAATCTTCTGTCCTTTATTTTGCATGAAGTTTCGCTCAGTGTAAAAAATGTATACAATGAAAGAAATGTGTAGAATAAATATTTTGTTAACAATTGCTGTTTTTACTTTAAGCAAAATTTTGCCCCAGAGTGAAAATATATTTAAAAAAGAACTAAAAAGATTAAGAACACTGAGCATGAGAGTTGTGAGACAGTGAAGGCCAAGAATAATTTATGAATTAAAAACCAAAATGAAAACTTACCTTCATCATAGAAATTAACTGAGCTTGAATCTGTTGCGGGAATGCTTGAAATGTAATCTAAGTCTTGAGTGGATACAAGTTTAATTGAAAAATCAAAGTTCAATAGTTGCATGTTAATGAATCGTAAACAGTCTAATTAAACCAAATAGCATGTTAAGTCATCGCATAGAATGCAGTGGTAAGAAAATTAATATCCAATTCCTGTGATAACCATAAGAAGTAAAAAGACAATTTTCCCCATTTTTCCCCTGGACTGTTTTAGTATTTATCACTTCTTCACAATAAACCAGTCTGTTAACAACTGAGAGAAGCTGAGCGAATGATAGATAGATGAGAAGATAGAATCAAGAAACTGGATTTCAGACTGTATAAATTGTAGACTGTAAGTAGTATTTAAAGATTATATCATACCTTTCATTGATCACTCAGAAACAAAGAATAATAAATACATGAACTTGAAAATATTACAATAGAACTATTAACATTAAATTGAACAGAATAGAACAAAAAAGACCAGAACCGGAGAAGGGTAGTAAATATACCAAACAGGATGGATAAGGGTTATGGAAAAATTATCAGAACCAGACCCATTTATAAAACAGTAATGAACGTATCCGACAAAAAATCAGAACAGCAAAAAACATGTCACGAGAAATATCCAAATAAAATTATCTGACAAAAAACAGAACAGCCAAGAACTTTTAAGATATAAACAGAATAAGATGAATATCACGACAAATAATCAGAAAAAAATATATCAGACAAAAACAGAACACAGACATGAACATTTCAGACAAATCAGCAGAAAAAAATAAACATATCAGACAAAAACAGAAAAATGAACATATCAGACAAAAACAGAACAATGAACATATCAGACAAAAACATAACAATGAGCATATCAGACAAAAACAGAACAGAAATGAACATATCAGACAAAAACAGAACAATGAACATATCAGACAAAAACATAACAATGAGCATATCAGACAAAAACAGAACAGAAATGAACATTTCAGACAAAAACAGAACAGGACAGCAAAAGAACATATTAGACAAATAAACAGAATGGGAAAAAGCATATCAGACAAACACAAAACAATGAACATATCAGACAGGAACAAAAATTAACATAATTAGACAAAAACAGAACAGAAAAAAAAAATTATTAGACAAACACAGAACAGTAATGATCATATCAAACAAAAGAGAAAAACAGAAATTAACATATCAGACAAAACAGAATACTAATGAACATATCAGACAACAACGAAACAGAAATTATTATATCAGCCAAAAACAGAACAGAAAAGAACATATCAGACAAAAACAGAATAAAAATGAACATATCAGACCAAATAAAAGAACAGTAGTAAACATATCAGGCAGACAAAAAACAGAACAGGAAAGAACATCTCATACAAAAAAATAGAACAGGAAAAAACATATCAGACAAATAACCAGAAAAAAATAACATGACCATATTAGACAAAAACAAAACAGAAATGAACAAATTAGACAAAAACAGATCAATGAACATGTCAAACAAAAACAGAAAAATAATGACCATACTAGACAGACACAGAACAGAAAGAAACATGTCAGACAAAAACAGAACAGAAATGAACATGTCAGACAAAAACAGAACAGAAATGAACATATCAGACAAAAACAGAACAGAAATAAACATGTCAGACAAAAACAGAACAGAAATGAACATGTCAGACAAAAACAGAACGGATATGAACATGTCAGACAAAAACAGAACAGAAATGAACATGTCAGACAAAAACAGAACAGATATGAACATGTCAGACAAAAACAGAACAGAAATGAACATGTCAGACAAAAACAGAATAGAAATGAACATGTCAGGCAAAACAAGAACAGAAATGAACATGTCAGACAAAAAGAAATGACAGAATAAAACAGATACATTTAGCTAGACGTAAACACAAATGTCGACACAAAAACAAAGCATTAAATAAAACACATTACACAAGTGCAGCGCAGGTAAAATTATTCATAATAAAAATGATAAGTTAACAATCATTCCGTAGTAATCATGGGTGAGGTCTCATATTCAATTATATAAAGTAGAATACTCGAATCTCATATTATAACATCTGGACCAAGTATGGTGATGTATTGAATTGTATTCTGTATTGTATATATGTATCCTGTATAGTATACCTGTATATTATAACATCTGGACCAAGTATGGTGGTGTATTGAATTGTATTCTGTATTGTATATATGTATCCTGTATAGTATACCTGTATCCCTAGACCATGTATAGTAGTGTCCTGAATCTGAACTGTATCCACTGTGAACTATTATACTCTGAAGTCTGTAGCTTACAAGCTCTAAAATCAAAGATATTAGAATGCTGTATCTTAATGTTTTACATTACATCTTTTTTAGGTTTCCTAACCCATACGTTGTTTTGCTAAAAATAAATATTCTATTACTTTTAAAGCTTTAAAAGTAAACCTGCAGTTTATGTCTATCTGCTTTTCTTTTATATATTGTAATTTCACCACTGTGATATTGTCAGGCGACATATTTAACCACTGTGATCTTGTCAGGCGACATATTTAACCACTGTGATCATGTCAGGCGACATTTGTTGCATAAAACGTGCTGGGTCGACTCTACACTGGGTAGCCTGACAAGACAGTACATCTGAATGGATATACAGTACGTCCTGTACCGGCATGGATCATGCAACCTTCAGGCTGAGGGGGGGGGAGGGAAACACTAACCTGTTTGATTTAGCAGTGTAGTGTTTATGGTAATATGTCTGGGGTATTCAATCTTAGTGAATATCTTCTTTTTCCTCTCCAGTACACGATCATACTCAAATCTTAAATATCATTTTAAAATCAAAATCTCTAAAGAACAAGAGTTTCTGTTCTAATCAAAGAAAATAGAATATATACAGGGTGTCCCAAAAAAAACGATCTTTAAGACATTGTAGCACTCACTATGGTTCAATTTTTAAAAAATTGTACATTTTTGAAATCTTTGGAACATTTCCGATCCATTGATATCAATGAGAGGTATGTAGCAGTAAAATCAAGAAAGTATTGACTGTTTAAAGTTTGTCATTTTGGCTTGGTTGAGTTCATATATTATTTTTTTAGAATTTTAAACATATTATGGAATCTTATTAGGGTCTGAAAAATATGCAAATCTTTTAAACAAATCTTAAAAATGCAGTTATTGTTAAGTAATGGCAAGACCTCAGTTTACAACACAGGAAAGTAATAATTCCTTGCTTTTGAGTATCACAAAAGAAAAGGTCACAGAACTAAAGGCTATGCCTGGTCTTAACATGGACTTTGGGCGAAAATTTCCAAATTCAAGACAGCTTGCTTTATGTCATGAAAGAATAATTTATAAAAAGGTAATAGAGTAAGGGACAGTACTCAATGTGAATAGTACACTTTGAACTCCATTTCAGGCTGAAAGGAACTGAAAAAATTCATACCGAGAGATTCTCTAAATTCCCCTCTAATATATATTCTATTCTCTATGGTTCTAATACGTCACAGTAAAGTGTAAACCTTCCCTATCCTTAGTTCTATTCTCTTTGTTTTTAAGTTAACTATGGTTTTAGGGAGCGAACTTAATAACAAGAGGTCGTTGAACTACCATGTTTAAATTCATCAAATTCGGTCTCAGGACTATTATCCTCAAGACTTTTATTGAGTATTTTACATCAACATTTCCAACCAAACTTTATCAAACATAACAAGAAAATTGAAGATTTTGTAGATTTTTCTGGTTACATTGGCGTATTTACAATTTTTTAAATTAGAAGTTATAGCTTGAAGGCAAAATTGTATTGTCAGGGTGGCCAAATTTTTTTTGAACAAATCCGTACAAAAATGCGTACATTTTCAGAGGAAATCCGTACAATCCGCACAATTTTCGAAAAAAATCCCTGCAATCCGTACATTTAAAAAAAAATCCGTACAATCAGTACAATTTTCGAAAAAAATCCCTGCAATCCGTACATTTAAGAAAAATAAAACCATTTTTGAAAATATTATTCAACACTGTCTCACCCCCCCCCATTCCCCACCACCTCTTTCTCCCCC
>NW_019396713.1:128707-184750 GCF_000591075.1 Eurytemora carolleeae
GATGAAAACGAAATAATTGATTCTAGCATTGATTTATTGACAAATTTCTATTAAGAAATATGTTTCTAACCATCTCATTAGATTACTGTATAATTTTTACTTTATTTTTCGTCGTCAATGTTTAATAAATAAAAAGAAACTAATACTGAAAACGTATCCACCCCCAAAGTAGGAGTTTTGAACGTCGAATTTGCGCTCAAACTCAGGATTTACAGATTTTTATAAAGTTTTATATGTCTCAAATGAATCCGAAAGAAGTTTTCCACAAAACACTGCATACTAAGTTCAACTACCTTACATTGCCGGTCACTCCCTTGAATGTAAAAAAAAAGACATGGAAACCGTGTCCATGACTACCTGTTGAGCGTGATATTGAGGTAGAAGGGAGAAGAAATGATGCTAAAGGATTGGGTTGCATCAGTCTTCTTATCACAGTTTTCACAATAATACTGGTTACACCCAGACAGTAGCTCAGGTTCTGAAAATTAATAAAAATAATTTATTTTTCAAATCTAGTGTATAAAATTGACCTGAGGTCAAAACTAGTGTACGAAATAACGCTAATATACGTTGGTTAATCTTAACATTCACTATGAATGAATAACAATAAAAATAAAAGATCTAAAAGGATGAAACCCTCAGATTGCCTTCACAGCGTGGTGAATCATACTCAATCACAAGAAAATGATGTGCTTTCAGTTGGTTTGTTTTTCGGTCGTTGTTGGCCAATATTTTCAAAAATAATATTTTCTTTCAAGCTCAAAATTTGGCATAATGTGGGAGTAGGAAATGTTTTCTAAATTTTTAGATCTAAACATTTGCATTTCTTTAAGTATGTCAAATTTAGACCCTGACAGAAGAGGCACAGTGCATCAAACATGCAGCATAAGGCTCACAAGTTCATATCATCTCAAGGTTTATTATCTCTGCAGGGAATCCAAGAGAGTATGAACTAATATAATCTAATGAACTGCAAAAGATAAGAATTACTGTTTGATATAATGATTTACACCACAAAACTATTGACCGCAAGTGAATAAAGATTTTTATTAAATTTGAGTCTTAGCGACAATCTCAAGTTTTCTATTCCCTATATATATATGCAACCTGATGGTTGTTTGATCTAACAGAATTCACAGTTGAAAGTTCTAAAACCTCCGACATTGTGTTGCAAAGATATAGAGATGAGAAAATTCGAGTTAGTGGATAAGACTTAGGGCGGAATATTGACAAAAACAAAAATTGTACCTAAGTACTTCTGAATAAGATTATCCAAGGTTAGATCACTCTGCATCGGATTGATAACTCCAGGTTTATGTGCCAGGTTCGGCTTTACTCCGCTCAGGATAGAGTTGGATAGTGTTGTGGTATCAGGGGGGGATATCTTTATATCCAGTCTACACTCGGAGGAGAGATTGGAGCTAAGAGTGGGTTCAGTTACAAGTAGGTTTGTGCTAGGTTCGGTTGAGCTTGCTGCAGATAGGCTTAAATTGTTATTTGCCTCTTCACTAGCTGCTAGATTTAAATCTTCATTAGCTGCTAGGTTTAAATCTTTATTAGCTAGGTTTGACTCGTTATTTGCAAGGTTGGTATCTTTATTAGCTAGGGTTGAACTAGTTGACTCTTCTATAGCAAGCGTTAAACTTTGTTTAGAGTTTGTATCTGTACTTTGGAGATAGGTTTTCTGAGCTGTGGCGGAAGCAGATTGTTTAATATCACAGTTTAGACTAGTTTCAGTTTCACCAGCTTTGATAAGGGTGATCTCAGTTTCACCATGAGTTGAGTTCTCACTGAACTCAGTTTCAGGTTGATTCTTTGATCCTGGTTCAGGGTTCGACTTCTCGCTATTTCTCTTATCATCCGACTCATCTTTACCAGGAAAACTAAGACCTAAATAGTTTTAGTTTGTAATAATAAAATCTTAAAACTTAGGAGGCTAAAATTAATATGTATCTTCTATATATATATTTTTTAATATTCTATGTTTTTTTTATTACAAAGAAAACAAGAATTGTCCGGGTAATTGTGTTATAATTGTTGTAAATGTACATTGTACACTGGACCTTAAACTTCTATTTCAATTTTGTCTTGTAGCTCTATCTGTGCGCATCTTCTCTTTGTACAAATTCTGAGCATATATAAACCTTTTCTGGGGTCATGTGAGATAACACACAAAATTTGGGCCCAATCGGTTCAGCCGTATTGATGTTATTTGGATGCAAACAGACAAACAATCTGACAAACAGACACCCAGATGTAGACAAGTAAAGTATATATATAGATGAGATACCCCACCCTCATACTCATTTTCTCCTCTCATTTGAACCAAAATTTGTTTTCAGATTTATTCTCTATTCTAACCTAAATGAGTGAAGTAGTCCTCCCGGACCGAATCCTTGCTACATGAATGACACCGCACTGTAATCTGAAGACGACCTCCGAAAAAGTTTTCAATTATAGTCTGAACTTCCGGTCTTGTCTTCTCCTTCTCTTTCCCACTCTCCGCGGCATGATCACTAGACATAAATATTATCAACTGATGAATGTTTTTAAAACAATTTGAATCCTGTCCTATTCATTTGTTTTGCCACTTCAGGGGGGATAAGTTTTTATTAGTGACTTAAACTTAAAATGACATAGAGTGTTACTTCTGAGCTATCTTCAAATTAAATCAAATAAAATTAAAAGATAGCGTTAATGACTTGTTTTGCTAGAGGCTATAACTAATGAAACTTAATATCAAGAATTCTGAGTAGGGTTGAAAAAATGCGAAAATTTGCTTTCTTATTTCGCAAACTTTTTCGGGAAAATGAATTTTGCGAAAAGAAGAATAAGGATGCGGAATGCGAGAAAAAAGATATGCAATAATTTCACGAAAAATTGTAAAAATGTTTTTTTTTTGCCGAAGAACCAACCTTATCTTATCTTGGCTTCCATGACTAGATTCTTCCACGCTCTGTATCCCACTATCTGTAGAATTAGAATGCCCGTCTTCAGATTTCTCATCAACAATTCTAGAAACATATTTTTAAATTTTTAGAATTTTTATTAATTTTAAATATAGAAGGATAGGATTTGCAGCTTCTCTCATTTTTGACAAAAGTTAGTTTTCTTGTTCTTTTTCTCATTATTTTGCGTACAAAACCATATTGAGATGTATTCCCTCATTTTCATTAGCGCGTAGTTACTCAATTTCTTTTTAATTTGCCCCCCCCCCCCTCTCCAAATAACAAAGAGCACCAGATTGCAAAGTCCAGTGATACATACTTTTTCCTATCGTTAACTCCGCTTATTCATTTATACCATGTTTATGTGACAGTGCAATTCCGGAAATACTAATAATAATGACCAGTCAACCATCTTAATGAGACATCAAGGATAAGCTCCACCAAAAATAACCCACTGGCCAGTGCTTAGAATCCTTTTAATTTTGATGCGGATTCAGAACCGGATCCTGGATTCGCACTGGAAAAAAATAGAAGTGGATATTTTTGTTTTCAGTTTTTGGTTAATATTTTGGTCCCTTGGACTGGATCCGAATTCGTGGATCCGTATATTTTTGCGGATGCGGATCCAGGAAGCCAAAATGTTGCAGAACCATCAGATCTGGATCCTAAGCAAGCATTGCTAGAAAAATTAAAAGTTTAGGTATTAATCCAACATGGAACTGTCCAGATATAAACTAAGAAGAAGAAACTAGAAACAAATCTCTAAACTAGAAGCTTCTTTACCTTTTCTTGTTAACTCCTTGTCTGGCGTCTAAGTCTGGTATATTAAGCGCACTCCTGAAATGATAAAACAATGACTTGAACTGAAGGATAGGTTTAGAACCTTGAAACCTACCTGGAGTCATTGAAGGATAGGTTTAGAACCTTGAAACCTACCTGGAGTCATTAAAGGATGGGTTTAGAACCTCCCTTGAACCTGAGACATTGAGAACCTTGCTTGAACCTAGGGGGTCATTGAAGGATGGGTTTAGAACCTTCCTAGAGCCTGAGACATTGAGGACATACCTTTGACCTACCTAAAGTTATTGAAGGATTGGCTTAGAACCTCCCTAGACCCAGAGACATTGAGAACCTACCTTTACCCTACCTGGAGTTATTGAAGGATATGTTTAGAACCTTGAAATCTACCTGGAGTCTACCTGAGTCGCGATTAAAATTTTTTGGGAAAATACGGCTCGGGTTTAAGCTGTCGTTGGACCTTATTTACGGCTTGAGCTTTCGGATTCAAGCTGAATCTTATTTTCCACAGAGTTGAGTTCAAAAACCGGTTTAATATTCTATTTGGCGGATTTTCACGATTGGAATTGGCGCATTTCGAGTTTTGATGAGAACAAGACTCAACATTGAGCCTTATTCTCCACTAAAACCAACCAAGGTCGGTTTTATTTTCATTGGGCCTAACTCCTAAGTTGAGCCTAAGATCTTGCAGCTGTCAATCACGTGACACAAGCTGTCGTCAGAGTTGGGTTGAAGATCGGGTCTTAAAAGTCGGGTTTAAGAAATTACGGCTCAGGCCAAAGTTTTTAAATCGCGGGCTCTGGAGTCATTGAAGGATAGGTTTAGAACCATCTTAGACCCAGAGACATTGAGAACCTACATTAAACCTACCTAGAGTCATTGAAAGATAGGTTTAGAACCTCCCTAGACCCGGAGACATTGAGAACCTCCCTAGAACCCGAGGAAGATGAAAGGTTCTCCTCTGTACACCATCTAACCAAAGAGCAGTTAATAGAATTGATATATGTAAACTAAGTTGAAAACGACTCATTATAGTTGTAGTACTAAAAACTAAGGTAGCACGTTATAGTTCGTTATAGTTCGTTAAAACGTTAAAACGTTCCATTTTGTGTCACATTCAGGAAAACGTTTTTATTGCAATGTTTTAAGGGAATTCATTCTATTCATAAATGTACTGTATGTACATTGTGCAATGTATCGTCGAAGGAAGAGATGGGGAGATAACCCACCCCCCCACTTGTTTAATTATTTAAGTTATGGAATATCTGATTAATTATTTAAGCTAGTGAATATCTAAGTTATTAAATATTTAAGTTAGTAAATATCTAAGTTATTTAATATTTAAGTTAGTAATTATCTAAGTTATTTAATATTTAAGTTAGTAAATATCTAAGTTATTGAATATCCAAGTTATTGAATATTTCAGTTAGTAAATATTAAAGTTATTGAACATCTAAGTTATTAAATATTTAAGTTATTGAATATCCAACCTGCTCAATCCCAGGCTTCCTCTACTCCCTACTCGACTCAGTCGGTCCTCCTGGTAAATTTAGCCAGGTTACAAAAATTTTGAGAAAAAGAAAAACGCAAGAGAAACATTAAAGGTAAAGCTAACAAAATAACAAAAAGGAAAATTTTTTTAAACTAGTTCAACTTTAACTGTTGCTGAATCTTCCAGCATTTTCTCTTCCATTATACAAAAATAACAAATTTTGCGGATTTACAATTTTTTTACAAGGATTTTCAAAATTTTACGAAAATCAAAAAATTTTGGAGACAATTTTTTGTAATTCTGAGCATCGATAAAATTTGCTTATTTAACATTAAGCAAAAATGGTAATGATGAAAAATAAGCAAAAAAATCTAAACAAAATGTTCACAAAATGTAATGAGTACTTGTATAATGATTCATAAATGCTCAAAAATTAACTTACATCTGCTAAACTGGATCTGCTAGTATTTAAATTTTCTCTGCTAATATCAAGATTGGATCTGCTGGTGTTCAAGTTCTCTCTGCTAGTATTTATATTCTCACGGCTACTGGACACTAAATAATAATAATGATGTAACTAATTATAAAAATTATAATGATAATAATGATGATGATGATTATGATTATGATTATGATTATGATTATGATTATGATTATGATTATGATTATGATTATGATTATGATTATAATTATGATTATAATTATGATTATGATTATGATTATGATAATGATAATAATGATTACCGATGATACTGATGATGATGTTCTGACATTAAATATATTTAAACCTACCCAGAATATTATCTCTGCTGCCTCTAAGCTCTCCCACCACATCCTTAACCTCATTTTCATCCTCAACACAGTCCTCGGCAGCCTCGGGAACATCCTCAATATTTTCATCGAATCTGTCAGTCTCTAAATTCTCTGTACTCCCCATCATTTGGTCAAAAGAGGAATCCTCAATTCTGTTCAGGTTATCCCGACTATCTCCAATTCTGCCTAAATTATCCCGACTGTCTCCGATTCTGTCCAGATAATCCCTACTATCTCCAACTCTGTCCAGGTTATCCCGACTATCTCCGATTAAATCTAATTCATCCCTACTTGTTCCAATAAGATTAAGATCATCTTGACTATCTACCTCGGCACAGAGACTTGACATGCTTCCTCCCACCATATTCCAATCCTAGAAATAAAAAAGTTTCAGGGGAACATATTTTCTTGAAAATTCCCCCCCTTTAAAAACTGGTTTTTTCCCAAGATGTTGTTTGCTCTGAGCAGAAAACTTTAGAATGATGGGTATCGAGAATAATGCTTGATCCTCTCTTTTTCTTAATATCAAGGACTAACCTAATCTTGTAAGCTTGTATCCTGAAAAGTGTGTAAAATTCAACCAATCAGAGTCGCGAATAAGAAGCCGATAAATTAAAAATTTTGCGCGCCATTTAAGATTATATACAGAAACGGGAGGGACTCTCTAATTTAGAAAAACCGGTTTTTGATTTTTTCTCTACCATATCCAAGAAAGAACCGCTCAAGAAGAAAATCAAGTGTGTTCATTGGATACTCAGATTAAGTAATCGGGATTAAGGATATCTCATTCTAAAGTTTTCAGCTCTGAGTGTATTTTTTTAAAGGGGTTATTTCGATGGATTGGGTAAAAAATATGATTTTTCAAGAAAAATGATTAAATTCAGGGGTGGTATGAAGTATTTAGTAAAAAAGGGTCAAGATAACCGATTTTTAATTACATTAACACACTGTTTATACCTCAACTTGACTAGTAGGCTCTGAAACAACCTCGGGTAGCTCTGTTATACTTCCAAGCTCTAGACAATATTTATATTCAAGAGGATGGCAAAACTAGGTTTTCTTGTGTTAAAGGGACTGTAAACGTAATTTCAAGTGACCTTCCCTGCAAAAATGGCAATGCCCGATTTACAACGTTATCCTTGAAATCCTTTAAACCCTTTGTATGATGTGGAAAATATGGTAGTTTTCTAGGTCTAGAATAATAATAATAATTCCTATATATTTTCCTGCAGGAGAAATGCGCAAGTTACTTATGTAGATAGAAACTACAATTGAAAATAAATAGTTTACAAAATAGTAACAATATCTAATTCATACTTGATCAGAACAAGCTTTTAAGGATATCGTTGTGAAATTAGCATTGTCATCTTTGCGCTTGGAGGGGAAGNTCATGAATAGAGAGGTAGTTGAACTTGGAAATATTTCATGAATAGAGAGGTAGTTGAACTTGGAAATATTTCATGAATAGAGAGGTAGTTGAACTTGGAAATATTTCATGAATAGAGAGGTAGTTGAACTTGGAAATATTTCATGAATAGAGAGGCAGTTGAACTTGCAAATATTTCATGATTAGAGAGGTAGTTGAACTTTGAAATGCTGGTGAATCTACTGGTTCGATATTTTAACTTATTGTTTTAATTTGATTTAATTTGACTTTATCAGACCTATCATCTAGGATGATGTAACAATTTAACTAAGAACATATATTATATAGATATTAAATACAATACAATATACAATACAATATACAATGCATAACAAATCTATATCTATAATTTTTCAGTTTTCCTAAATTACAAAATCGGTAAAAGTCCTATGATATTGAAATATTGAAGTACAAATCTATTAAACCTTTATTGATATAGTGCTGTTTCATACTATTGGAGAGAGCGAATGAAGCTCTTTGTTCCTCGTGACATATATCCATCAAATACGACATAAACTCAGAACAGTCCTGAAATACATTTTCGGTAAATTTTCTTAAAATATTGTAACATTTTTTTTCTTTCTGAAACTTCAAAATCCCCCCCCCCCCCCGGAAAATATTACAGCTTACATGTTGTCTACCCGGCGTGAACCAGGGCGGGTTAGCAGTTCGTTGAAACTCTCTCGGTGTGTACAGATTCCTGAATATGTACAATTGTACTGCATGGTAAAAATAGTATCAACTTCGTTTTAAAATTGGGTTTGAAAAATCCACTAATAATGCATAAAAATCGCAATATCAAATTATTTATGGGGCAATGACTTAAATTGGAATGTTTCTAAGCTATATAACTGTATGTTAGGAAGGTTACTAAACTATAATTGTATGTTAGGAAGATTACTAACCTATGACAGTATGTAAGGAAGGTTACTAACCTATGATGTATGTTAGGAAGGTTACTAACCTATGATGTATGTTAGGAAGGTTACTAGCCTATTGACTGTATGCTAGGAAGGTTGCTAACCTATGACTGTATGTTAGGAAGGTTACTAACCTATGACTGTATGTTAGGGTTACTAACCTATGACTGTATGCTAGGAAGGTTGCTAACCTATGACTGTATGTTAGGAAGGTTACTAACCTATGACTGTATGTTAGGGTTACTAACCCATGACTGTATGTTAGGGTTACTAACCCATGACTGTATGTGAGTAAGGTTACTAAGCTATGACTGTATGTTAGGAAGATTACTAACCTATGAAAGTATGTTAGGAAGGTTACTAACCTATGACTGTATGTTAGGAAGGTTACTAATCTATAACTTTATGTTGGGCAGGTTACTAACCTATGACTGTATGTTAGGAAGGTTACTAACTTATGATTGTATGTTAGGAAGGTTACTAACCTATGACTGTATGTTAGGAAGATTACTAACCTATGACAATATGTTAGGAAGGTTACTAACCTATGACGGTATGTTAGGAAGTTTACTAACCTATAACTTTATGTTGGGCAGGTTACTAACCTATGACAGTATGTAAGGATGGTTACTAACCTATGACAGTATGTTAGGAAGATTAATACCCTATGACTGTAAGTTAGGAAGGTTACTAAACTAACTGTATGTTATGAAGGTTACCAGCATATAACTGTATGTTAGGAAGGTTACTAACATATGACTATATGTTAGGAAGATTACTACCCTATGACTGTAAGTTAGGAAGGTTACTAACCTAACTGTATGTTAGGAAGGTTACTAACCTATGACTGTATGATAGGAAGATTACTAACCTATGACTGTATGTTATGAAGGTTACTAATCTATAACTGTATATTAGGAAGGTTACTAACCTATGACGGTACGTTAGGAAGGTTACTAATCTATAACTGTATATTAGGAAGATTACTAACCTATGAAAATATGTTAGGAAGATTACTAACCTATGACTGTATGTTAGGAAGGTTACTAATCTATGACTGTATGTTAGGAAGGTGACTAATCTATAACTGTATGTTCGGAAGGTTACTAACCTATGACTGTATGTCAGGAAGGCCAGTAAAGATTGAAGACTTCGTAAGGCAGGTTGACCAGAAAGTGAGCTAAGGCCGAGCAAGGTCAAACGAAACCTGAAAAATGTTTATTATAAAGATCCTAAACCGAGTATATTTACTGTCAGAAAATCAGATTTAAGTTCAGATTTGAATGTCGAGTTCCGACATGTTCCATAATTTCAAATCACGAATCCGTCAAAGCAATATTTCAGTAGATGACAATTGGAATAAAATTTCGCAAATATTCTACGACAGATTGAAAACTATATTTTACCATCAAGTGCTGATTTTGCAAGCATCAGGAGAGAATGTCATCATTGTGCAAAATAATTGCAAAAAGGTTCATCCCTTGTGGAGTGACAAGTTCAAGTGTCAAGAGTGAATATAAAATGACGGCATCTTAAAGTTGTCACTAGCGCCATCTACAGCAATATTTACTAAGAGGACTCCAGCGATAAAATAATCTTTATCATCATGTTTTCTTTTACAGAGAATGTCGAAGAAACGTTAAGTAACCCGCTATATTAATCTATTTACATGCCTGACTCAAAACGTCACAATAATAAATTTTGCCTTGTCATTTATGATTTAAATTGAAAATATCATTATTTACTCTTTGAAAATTGACAATGCTCAATTCCGATTTCTATACAAATTTCCTGATTTAAGCAAAAGATACGGAGCAGAAAAATCTTCAGAATTTATTTCGTTTTTAAGAAAACAACTTTATCTTCCTCAATGTTAATCAAATATAGATTGAACGGCAAGCGTTGTGATTCGGACAAGTATCCCTTTAATTTGAGAAGAGTTACTTAAAATTACGCGGACTGTCTCTTTAAGAAAAATCTGCGACTTACTGCTTGGCCATGAAGAGAGCTTGAATAACAGCGTTCATATAACAGGTATTTTCCAGGTTCAACAAACCTTTAAATAAAATAGAAATTATAATAAATGTCTGAGAAAAGAGAATCTGAAATGTTAAATATTTTAATCAGCGAGAAGATTGAAGTCCTCAAAAAACAACCATGAGTTGTTCTAAGTACGCAAAATCGATTTTATTCATCATTTTAACTTTTAGAAAACCAGGAAAATAGCTTATGTTCTAAATGTTTCTTTGTCGAATTATTTTAATAAAAGACGTGTTTAATTGTAACACATATATCTTTATGAATACAATAATTCTAATTGAACAACTTCAATTCAAATTCAACTGAATCTACCTGTTTTGAAAATATGGTAATGCTCCCATTCTGCAGCTAAGTTTACACTATACGGTTACATTAGATGCTTCAGATTTTATACTATCGAGCGGTCAGTTGAACAAAGGGAGGGGGTATTTTTTTACATCCATATAAACTAGATTTTGATCAGTAAAAAGTAGAATTTGACAATTTTATCGGAAAATGTCCAAAATATACAAAACACTGACCTACAAAATGTGAAGAGCTTGTATTGGTAAGGATAGAACTGTATTGAATAATGGAACCAGAGCTCCACGATTTTCCAGACAAGAATTCTGAACAAGGAAACATAACACAAATATATATCCAGAAAAAAATCTGATTATTTTTCGCCAATTTATCGCTTCAAATGAGATTTTAAGTTATTCTTGAACCCGTGCACTTATTACTTTTTTTGTATAACTTCAGGAAGCAAAATAGGTGCAGGTTAAAATATTGACAGTGCCACGGTTAAAATAGAAAAAAAACAGTAAAAGTAAAGTAAAAGAGTAAAAACAGTAAAACAGTTAACAAAAGTAAAAAAAAATTATTATTTGCTTAACAATGATGTAATTCAAAATTAGATAAAGCAAATAAAATAGATCGAATTCTCCCCCCCCCAAAAAAAAAAGATGTTCGCGGGTTTTTAGTACACATGAAAACAGACCCATCCATAAAACCAAGGTAAGGCCATAAGAAAATTTTGTACTCAAAATACACCAAATTCCGTAATATACAATGAACTCGTTTTCGGTGGGTGCACAATTGTATATTGGTTGTTTGTAAATAAACGCAACCAAAACTGGACTGGAACCGCAACATAAAATTGAACCCTGTGTTCAAACCTGAGTCTCAGTTCAGATTTATTTCATTTCTTTATTTAAAGCTGCTGGGGTTGTTCTGGACCCCAGGAAAGTTACACCCATCAGTACTTCCCCTAAATGATATATGTTCAACCTCGCCTAGGGTTGTCTGTTGTTAATCGCCCCGGGCATGTTCTATTATTGAACCCTGGATGTAGTGCACCGGGTGTAAGGATTCTGGATACCTGAGTAAACTGTATCTCTAGGTTGACATCCTTCAACCCACCCACCCCCTTTAAAGGGAGTGTTCGCGAAAAATGAAAGGGGGTATAGGCTTAATGCGATAAAAAAGCGCTTTTGATCGCTACTAATCTACTTCTATCTGTTGCGTCTATAAGGAGAAAATTGTTAAAAACGACTAATACCGAAGAACGTAGCGACCATACAAATTGAGAAAATTGCAACATACGACTTAGACCGGAAAAAATCAATAAATCACATCAAATCAAATTTAATCAAATCAAATCTAATCACATCTAATCAAATCAAATCTAATCAAATCAAATCTAATCACATCTAATCACATCTAATCAAATCATTTAAAAAATAAACAATAATTCTTACTTTGTAGCTTCAACCAGTTTATCTCTTGTATCCCGAGCGGAGATATCTCTTGTAATAGACAGTTTATTGAGTATACCAGGGATCTGGGTTACAACCTTAAATAGTACAATTATGTATATTGTACATGAGCAGAGATATCCATTGTACTGTGCAGTGTACCGAGCACACCATGGACCAGTGTCAAAACGTTCAATAGCTCCACATAAGCAATTCAATAATGCTAAAGATTGTACATTGTACATAAGAAAACACCATCCTGGACTATGCGCGTAATTTCAAGTGACCCTCCATGTAAAAGGGCAATACTAGACTCAGTTATGGCTTAAATAGTTCAGTGAACATTAAACACTGCAATTGTAAAGCCTAAACAATCCCATTTTACTTGATGAATTGATTTTCAAATCTTATAACACATCTATTATTGATTAAATGTCGTCTACCTATTCCTAAGTTTTATGGGTCCCCTGTAAAACATAAACCAACCAACCTTATGAAAGAGTGTAGGAGAATGTTGGTATCCGTACAACAATGTGAAGAATATATCCCCTGTCTGTCCCCGATGGATCGGAGTCTCAAGGGATCGAAGGAGTTTAACGATCGTTTCTTCTCCTACAGAGCACAGGATAGAATCCTTCTTCACATCCCTAAAAAAAAATTTAAAATATTTAATAAATTCTTTTCTCTTCATAAAAGATAAAAATGGGAACCTCGTTTTCAGTGAAAAAAAAATTTCTTATCATTTTAAAAAGTAAAAAAAAAATAATAGAGCTAAATTATTTTTTTAAAACCAAACTATGCATATTTTTTAAAAGAATAATATTTTAGCTTTTGTTAGTCCTCCCGACCCCAACCCCTCCCACCCACTCTGTTTAAAGCAAATTAAGTTTTAAAAAAATATTTCAATGTTCACGTTAGGACAATCTTAAGACAATTGGTGATTCAAATAATTTGTTATATAATATTTATAAACTGCTTAAACACATAATTGCAATTCTGCATTAAGAATGGAACGTTCAAATGTAAAACAAGGACATATATCAAATCAATATCGAACCTTGTAAAGAGACTGTAAGCACAATTTCAAGTGACCCTCTGATATATGATGTGGAAGATATTATAATTTTTCTAGCTTATTAAAGTATTTATTTCATTCCTGCAAATCTTTTCCAAATTATAAACATGAATATACGAGATATACTAGGAATTCATTCTTGAGCAAACACAACTTTTAAGGGTACCGTTGTGAATCGGGCATTGCATGGAAGGTCACTTGAAATTTAACTTACATTCTCTTTAAAGGATTTGACTGTACAAATATTATAAGAAGATTAAGAATGATACCTAAGTATTTGTTGAACCCAGATAGATATTCTAGGTGAAGGCCATATACACATATAGTTGATTAGTCGAGACAAAGCTCGTACTAGTCCAGTTTCTCCAGATATATTGTCAGATTCATCAAGAATAGTCCTAAATTCAAAATTTATTGTCAGATTCATCAAGAATATATTGTCAGATTCATCAAGAAATAGTCCTAAATTCTGGATATATTGTCAGATTCATCAAGAATAGTCCTAAATTCTGGATATATTGTCAGATTCATCAAGAAATAGTCCTAATTTCTGGATATATTGTCAGATTCATCAAGAAATAGTCCTAAATTCTGGATATATTGTAAGATTTATCAAGAATAGTCCTAAATTCTGGATATATTGTCAGATTCATCAAGAAAAGTCCTAAATTCCGGATATATAGTGGTAGGCAATTATATCAATACGATGAAGACGACTTTCGACTTGAATTTTTATTATATCAAGCTGATAAACAGCATGGATACACATAAACATAGAAGTCAAGAAAAGCTGTCAATTAAAAAAGCTTTTCCAACTTATAATTCGAAAAAAGCTTGTTAACAATTAAAACCTAATTAAAATAGTCGTCTTCATTGCATTGATGTAATTGCATACCACTGTATGATTTTAGAACATATTTTCCTTAAAGAAGAAAGGGCAGGAGATGGAAACTTATGAACGAGAGAGAGGTAGCAAAACTAAGTAAGACTCTTGTCAGATAAGTAAGAAAAGCAATTCTTTAACAAGTTCCTGGCCTGAGGCCGCCTTACAGTTTTTGAGCCACTTAGGTACAAAATCAGTTTAACACAAACTGCATTCATAATATTCTAACTCTGGAAGAATTACTAAGGAGAAGAAAAGGATACTAACTTGGTGGCAGTATTCATTAAAGGTGTAGGAACAGATTCTATGAGAAAACACAATGCATCCATATCCTCCTTTTCTCCTGACATAGCCAAACCATAAAACAAACAGAATCAAATAACCACGCAAGTAGAAACCAAATAACCGCCAAAAAAGAACCCAAATAACCACCCAAACAGAAACCAAATAACCAACCAGAAAGACCAAAAAGAAACCAAATTGCCGCTCATAAAGAAATCAAGTAAGCGCCCAGAAAGAAACAAATAACCTCCCAAAAAGAAACCATTTAACACCCCAGAAAGAAACCAAATAACCGCCCAAAAAGAAACCAAGTAACCGCCAAAAAAACAAACTAATAACCACCCAAAAAGTGACTAAATAACCACCCAAAAAGTGACTAAATAACCACCCAAAAAGAAACCAAATAACCACCCAAAAATAAAACCAAATATCCACCCCAAAAAAAAACTAATAACCATCCAAAAAAAACCAAATAGCCACCCAAAAAGAAATATTCCCGACCCAAAAACCCAAAAAACCATCCAAAACCCAAAAAAACATACAAATCAAATTAAAAATACAACCCCACAGCGTGTATAAAATGTGTGTCGAGAGAGGAAGCTCTGATGGGTGAAATTGACCCGAACATTAATTAATTGATTAACACAAACCAAAACCAAAGACACAAATCAACAAATAAACCTAATCAAACCATACACATTATATTTCCTTTGACGTCTAAATATCTGGGAGGTTAAAACCAGATTATTTTCGCACAATTTTTACTACAAAATTCTAATAAATGGTTTGATTGCCACTGAATTGGCTGGTAGTTATTTACATTATAAAAAGATGTGTTAGTTTCTAGGGTTCCTGAAGAAGAAACAAATGAATATGTTTGTTTGAGAACCTCCAACCAAATCTGCTCATTTCCCCCACTCATCTAGATATATAATATAATAATGATAATTATGCTAATTATGATCAAGATAATAATAATGATAATACTAATATAATGATATTGATTATAATAATGATAACATAAATGATGATTAATATGATGATAATGATGCTTGTGATAACAGTGATATTAATGATGGTAATGATGATGGTAATGATGATGGTAATGATGATGGTAATGATGATGGTAATGATGATGGTAATGATGATGATAATGATGATGATAATGATGATCACAATGATAATGATAATGAGATAATGATAATACTAATAAAAATGATAATGAGGATAATAATGTTGATGATAATGATGATATAATATTGATATTAATAACAATTCTGATAATAGTTACTGATAATAATGATATTCATAATAATTCTGATGATAATGACAATAATGATAAAAATGAGATATTGATGATGATAATAATGATAGTTATGGTTATGATAAAAATGTTGATGATGACGATCATATTGATGATAAAAACAACAATAAAAATACTTTTTACCTCGGTTGCTGATTTCTCATAAATCACGGTTATCATTTTAGAAATTACATCTATATTCTTCCGGAATGAAATTAACTAGAAAAAATCAACTGAAAATATATGGGATTATTTGTAACTAAAAAGATAAAAAGGCATTAAGGAGGCTTGAAAAAAATGGCAGTTCGAGCGGGGATCAAAATTAAAAAAATCAAATCAAACAACCATAAAAAAGGGATTGTTGATGTATGATTAAGAATGCATGAGATATCCATCATCTTCGCGTTTAAAATTTATTATTTTTCGTTGTGGTTACTCTAAAAAGTTACTTGCGCATTTCTGCTTCAGAGACAATACAATGAAGAAAATTTTCGGAACTCAACAACTTTCAAGCTAGAAAAACGATGATATCTTACATATCATCGATGAGATAAAAGTTGTGATTGAATGCCCTTCTTTTAAAAGTAAGGCCACAATATAAACGACAGTCATTTTTAAAATCTTCAGGAGTGTTCGGTATTTTAAGAAGCTTAAGTATTCAATGAGTTTTTAAGTATTCAACAAGTTTTAGAGGTTCCCACTGTTTCCATATGATTTAATTCTCGTCAAAATTGATCAAATATTAGCTTGAGAACCCGGCGTTGTCTAGGGTACTAATAGTTACTCCCTCCTTTTACCCGCGCTTGGTCGAAAATTACTATTTTAGCTATTTTTCCCTATAAAAATAGACCCACTCAACTGAGAATCTCAAAACCAAGCTAAGAACATTCCCGTGGTTCTCCCGAGTTCCCCAATCAAAAATTTGAGGCAAATCGGTCAAACACACAAACAGAGATTACAACTTTATAGATTGCAACAAAAATATAAAGTTTTCAGTTGAAATTTCCTTGTTTGGAGTAGGGTTGTTGTATCCAGCCAGTAGGTTTACTATACTCACACTCAGCCGACACTGATCTACTAGTCCAGTAGGTATACACAGGGGGTAGCTTGTATACAGATATCCTATACCTAATCAACATTTTGTATAAATAGGTTTACTATACTAGTCCTGTAGGTATATACAGGGGGTAGCTTGTGTAAAGATATCCTATACCTAATCAATATTTTGTATGAATAGGTTTACTATACTAGTCCAGTAGGTATACACAGGGGGTAGCTTGTATAAAGATATCCTATACCTAATCAATAATTTGTAAAATAGGTTTACTATACTGTCCTGTAGGTATATACAGGGGCTAGCTTGTATACAGATATCCTATACCTAATCAATATTTTGTATAAATATATTTACTATACTGTCCTGTAGGTATATACAGGGGGTAGCTTATATACAGATATCCTATACCTAATCAATAATTTGTATAAATAGGTTTACTATACTGTCCTGTAGGTATATACATGGGATAGCTTGTATAAAGATATCCAATACCTAATCAATATTTTGTATAAATAGATTTACTATACTAGTCCTGTAGGTATATACAGGGGGGAGCTTGTATACAGATATCCAATACCTAATCAACATTGTGTATAAATAGATTTACTGTACTAGTCCTGTAGGTATATACAGGGGGTAGCTTGTATACAGATATCCTATACCTAATCAATATTTTGTATAAATATATTTACTATATTGTCCTGTAGGTATATACAAGGGGTAGCTTGTATACAGATATCCAATACCTAATCAATATTTTGTATAAATAGATTTACTATACTAGTCCTGTAGGTATATACATGGGGTAGCTTGTATACAAATATCCAATACCTAATCAACATTTTGTATATATAGGTTTACTATACTGTCCTGTAGGTATATACATGGGGTAGCTTATATACAGATATCCAATACCTAATCAATATTTTGTATAAATAGATTTACTATACTAGTCCTGTAGGTATATACAGGGGGGAGCTTGTATACAGATATCCTATACCTAATCAATATTTTGTATAAATATATTTACTATACTGTCCTGTAGGTATATACAGGGGGTAGCTTGTATACAGATATCCAATACCTAATCAACATTTTGTATAAATAGATTTACTATACTAGTCCTGTAGGTATATACAGGGGGGTAGCTTGTATACAAATATCCAATACCTAATCAACATTTTGTATAAATAGATTTACTGTACTAGTCCTGTAGGTATATACAGGGGGTAGCTTGTATAAAGATATCCTATACCTAATCAACATTTTGTATAAATAGATTTACTATACTGTCCTGTAGGTATATACAGCTTGTATACAGATATCCTATACCTAATCAATATTTTGTATAAATAGATTTACTATACTAGTCCTGTAGGTATATACAGGGGCTAGCTTGTATACAGATATCCTATACCTAATCAATATTTTGTATAAATAATACATTTCGAAATATGTATTGGCGCACAATTTCTTCTGGAGTGTATTTGTAGCTTAAATCTTCCAATCCTTATACATCCTTGAAATCATCACTAAATTGTTCAATTGTGACCAACCCCCATCTCTCAAAACGAAACCGCTTATAACTTAAAAATTCACTCTCTTATTTGACATTTTAACTTCAGTTTCCAGAATCTTATAATTTCATTTTTATTTTAACTGTTACTTGGACATTAATACCTAGAACGGCCATCCTAACGTTTCTCGAGAAAAAATTTAAAAATTTAATCCTGGTAGACATTAGTTTTCCTTTTGCATCCTGATTATTAATAATATTAAATTTCTAAACAATATTTTATGCTTTCTAAAATGTTCAATATTACAAAAAATGGGTTCTTTTTATAAAACTTTGAAAGAGTGAATTTGAGTATGGTAACGGACATTTTTTAATCTATGGCAACTGTAAGTTTGTTTTTAATCTTCATGACAGAAAACAAAATTATTATCTTAATTTTTTCACATCAAGATTTAATTTTTATCATCCAGGAAAACAGTTTTTTCTTTTGTGATTAAAAAACTTTTCCTGATATCATATTATTAGAACTGAAGATTGATAAATTGTTATTTGTTAACATAGTTAATCTATCTATCTATCTATCTATCTATCTATCTATCTATCTATCTATCTATCTATCTATCTATCTATCTATCTATCTATCTATCTATCTATCTATCTTGTTTACCTGCAGCAATTGAAATATCAGAGCCATGCGCCCGTAAATACATTGATATCTGTGCTCTAAAAACAACAAAATTTCTTAAATTTTTTACATCTGCCAAATGTATACAAATGTTTCAAAATATCAAATACTGGCTGAAGTGCCTGTGGACAAAAATCGAATTTTGAAAATTAAAATTTTTATTAATGCCTTTGTTACCCCCAGGGTACCCACCAATGGGTTCCCTCAAAAAATTTCAGCCAGATTGGTCCAGCCGTTTGGTCAGCTATAGCTAACATATATATATATATATACAAATATACAAATTTTTTAGGTAGAAAATAGTCTAGCAGGCAACAAATCGACCAAACAACCAAGAAATTGAGCATACGTACAAACAAATAGGCAACCAAACAGCAAGGCAGCCCAAAACAAAATCAAACAACCACCCATCCATATATCCAGGCATCCAACCAATCAAACAATCAACTAACAGGAAATAAAACCACCAGGCGACCAAACAATAAAACAACCAAATTATAAAATGTCCAGACAAGCAAACAACATCCAAACATGCAACCAACTAGGCAAATAAACAACTAAGAAACCAGGCAATCAAACTACCAGGCAACTATCTATCTATCTATCTATCTATCTATCTATCTATCTATCTATCTATCTATCTATCTATCTATCTATCTATCTATCTATCTATCTATCTATCTATCTTGTTTACCTGCAGCAATTGAAATATCAGAGCCATGCGCCCGTAAATACATTGATATCTGTGCTCTAAAAACAACAAAATTTCTTAAATTTTTTACATCTGCCAAATGTATACAAATGTTTCAAAATATCAAATACTGGCTGAAGTGCCTGTGGACAAAAATCGAATTTTGAAAATTAAAATTTTTATTAATGCCTTTGTTACCCCCAGGGTACCCACCAATGGGTTCCCTCAAAAAATTTCAGCCAGATTGGTCCAGCCGTTTGGTCAGCTATAGCTAACATATATATATATATACAAATATACAAATTTTTTAGGTAGAAAATAGTCTAGCAGGCAACAAATCGACCAAACAACCAAGAAATTGAGCATACGTACAAACAAATAGGCAACCAAACAGCAAGGCAGCCCAAAACAAAATCAAACAACCACCCATCCATATATCCAGGCATCCAACCAATCAAACAATCAACTAACAGGAAATAAAACCACCAGGCGACCAAACAATAAAACAACCAAATTATAAAATGTCCAGACAAGCAAACAACATCCAAACATGCAACCAACTAGGCAAATAAACAACTAAGAAACCAGGCAATCAAACTACCAGGCAACCAAATAATCAATCAATCAATCAATCAATCAATCAATTTTCCCCAACCAGCCATAAACAAAGCAAGCAAGCAACGCAAGTTATTAAAGCAAATTATTATTTCCATTAACAATGATTTCAGAACAAAGCAAACAATTAAAAAGAACACGAGAAAATGAAAAGCCAAATAATGCATAATTCTGCCATACCTGATAACTCTATAAATCTGTTCTGTCCTATCTATACCTGATAACTCTATATATCTGTTCTGTCCTATCTATACCTGATAACTCTATAAATCTGTTCTGTCCTATAAATACCTGATAACTCTATATATCTGTTCTGTCCTATCTATATCTGTGTTCAGTTTGCTGAAGTTACTCAGCATTGTCATCACCAATCCAATCTAAAATAAAATAAAATATCAACGTGTGCCCAGGATTAATTAATTAATAATCATAGTTACTTCCAGCGTTTTCCCGCACTTGGTCGTAATTTAAGATTTTAGCTTTTCCCCCTATAAACTTAGAATCTCAAATCGGGCATCCAAACAAACAAACAGAGATTACAACTTTATATCTTACTAGCTGCCAGTGGAATAAATTTTTTTTAAAAAAAATTTAACATTTTTATTTTTTTTTAGCCTATGTTATACCCGGGATACCCCTGGGTTCCCTCAAAAAAAATTCAGCCCATTCGGTCCAGCCGTTTGGCCGGCTATAGAGAACATATTTACGAATGTCTCGTTTTATTATATAGAAGATATAATGCAGCATAGCTACCTCAAGGCATCGATGATTCATTAAAATTGGCTTAGTTGTGGAAATAATTAAAAAAATTGAGTATTTTGTTTATTTTAAATAGGTGAACAAACCCTTTAAGATTAAAACAAAGCTAGTAGATCTTCAAGATCTTCAAAGCAAGTACAAAAAAAACTTTTGTTTTATTGACAACTTTTTACTCGTAACATTTTTGTCAAAACTGGCTTTGAATCTAAGAAAACGGTAATATTCCATTTTTGGCATTATGGCAAATGCATTTGAATATGGGATATGGCATATGTATAAAATATATAAAAAGTTCCATATAATACTGAATTTTCTAAAACTTGAATGCTTAAAAAGAAAAAATCTGGTATTCTGTGAATGTAATTTTTTTTCTAGGTTATACGTTTTCCGTGTACGATTTTTTAAAGTGATTCTTTTTTTTTTAAATTTTCTATTATGTCCCAGATATCCCAAGTTAGAACAATGCACTAGCAAAATGAAATAGGTAGCTAAAAACTAATGAATGGTTTACCAGGTTTATCTTCTTAGCGTAGATAGGGTTAGAGGAATATATTGTCAGATTCATCAAGAATAGTCCTAAATTCAGAATATATTGTCAGATTCATCAAGAAAAGTCCTAAATTCTGAATATATTGTCAGATTCATCAAGAAATAGTCCTAAATTCTGGATATATTGTCAGATTCATCAAGAATAGTCCTAAATTCTGGATATATTGTCAGATTAGAGAAGAGCTGAGCTATGAAGGTAAACTAATGAATGATTTACCATGTTTATCTTATTAGTGTAGATAGGGTTAGAGAAGAGCTGGACTATGTAGATAAAAACTAATGAATGATTTACCAAGTTTATCTTATTAGTGTAGATAGGATTAGAGAAGAGCTGGACTATGTAGGCTGTATTCAGAAACTCCAGATATATGCTTCCTTCCGTAGTTATCAAATTCTAAACAAAATATTAGGTTGTTACATGTTCATTTTTCAGGGGTTTTTCATATATTAAAAATAATATGACCCCCCCCCCACTCTTTTTTTGGGGAATATACCACATGTTTAGCGCCGCCCAATTGGGAAAAATAACTGAATTTTTAGTTGAAAGAAATTAAGTGTATACTGAACACAAAATAAGGGAAACAACGCGTGGAGAATTCCACTGTTAAAATATCTACTATTAATCCGGTCAAATCAAAATGTTTTAGACGGATTTAAATATGATTAAATAGCTGAAATTATTGACCATATGCGTACAAACTATGGTTTTATTGTTTTCGACAATATATTGATTCTATATTAATATTTTGTATATCTCAATCTTCGTTGGTTTAAACTGTACCAGCATAATTGTGTACGAATAAATAGATCAATAACAGACGTGTCAAATTAAACGCATTAGGATGGGCATTGAGCACTATTGTAGACGCAAGCCCATATGCAACAAAAACAAAATAGATACCTGAAACGCATGAAGGGCCGCTTTCTTTATATAATCCTTGTCACTTGTTAGAACCAGTACAGAGAGCTCATTGAACGTAGCCAGACATTTTCTAAATAGTTTTACTGTCACTGCTGTGCTGTGTCTTGTGTCGGTGTCGGTGTCGATGTCGATGGGTTGTGTTGTGTGTTGTGCTGTGCTGTACTGTGCTGTACTGTACTGTACTGTACTGTGCTGTGCTGTGCTGTACTGTGCTGTGCTGTGCTGTGCTGTGCTGTGCTGTGCTGTGCTGTGCTGTGCTGTGCTGTGCTACTGTGCTGTGCTGTGCTGTGCTGTGCTGTGCTGTGCTGTGCTGTGCTGTGCTGTGCTGTGCTGTGCTGTGCTGTGCTGTACTACTGTGCTATGCTGTGCTGTGCTGTAATGTGCTGTGTTGTGTTGATGTGTTGTAATGTGTTGTAATGTGCTGTGCTGTGCTGTGCTGTGCTGTGCTGTGCTGTGTTGATGTGTTGTAATGTGTTGTAATGTGCTGTGCTGTGCTGTGTTGTCTTGATGTGTTGTAATGTGTTGTAATGTGTTGTAATGTGCTGTACTGTGCTGTGCTGTGCTGTACTGTGCTGTAATACTGTACTGTACTGTGCTGTGCTTACTCTTTGCTCAATGTCTGTTTAACTGATTCTGCTATCAGTTTCTCAGCCCAAATCATTTTGACGGATTCCTGACTATCAGACTTCATCAGCTGATCAAGTAGAACCAGGGGATCAGAAGCCGCCATCTTGTCTGAAGCCGCCATTTTGTTTTTGTAACGGGTGGTCACAAAAGAACCAACACCGTCACTTTTATCTGAAACACACATTTGAGACATTATCACATTTTTGTGACCAAAAATCACATGTTTAAATAGGGGTATTCATAAATTAGGAATGCCACGAAAAGTATTGCCACATGGTTTGTTAAGTAGAGATATACAATTTGTAGGTTTATATATAATTTCATCTTTAAAGGACATGTAAGAAAAGTAAGCTACAGTCAAAAACATATGAGTTAGAAGAAACTACATATTTTCTCATGTTTAATAATTGGCTCTGTTATCTAATAATTAAAAATGTACAATATAAGATCTCGGGATTCAGGGAATTTTTTTTTGGAAAGAGTGCACTTGAAAAAACTTGGTCGGAAAGGATGAAAATATTTAAAAACAAAATCGGGAACGAGTGATTCAGGAGATAACATTCTTCCATTTACAAAATGTTGTAATACATTTACAAAATCTATATAAATTTGTTTGCTAATTTTTTCAAAAAACTGTACACAAGAACTTAAAAACTATTTCAATGAGAATAGTACATTATACTGCACAGTGTACACTGTACAGTTTACCCTGCTTATTGATTATGCTGTAAAAATGTCGCTGAAGTAAAAAATTCATTAGACAGTGTACATTTTATAATTCTCGGTGTATGCGTGAGATGAATCAAATAGAAATAGGAATATTAGTTTTTATAAAAGCAGAACTTTTGGTGTAATTAAAACTAGAAAATTAGTCAATTTATAGACAGGAATTTAGATTTTTCTTGAAAAGAAACTGAATTAACAAAACAGTGATGTTATAAAAATTAATTAAAGGGCTAGGGAAAAATCAAATTACAATAAAACTTAAATATTTAATAAAAATCAACGGAAAATATAATAGAATAATACGATTGCTTTCATCTAAATGCAATCAAAACGGAAGACAAAAGATTATAGATGTGTTAAAATAAAAAAACTTGATAAAAATTAAATAGTTGACTAGAAGTCTAAGCAAGCTCAGACTGTTATGGCATAAGTAATTTTTTTAATAGTGTGACGAAGATAATTTTTCAATAAAGCTCAACTAAAAGTTTAATTTTAGATTTTTGGCTGGCACGTAAAGCGCCATTTTAAACAATTTTAAAATCAATTATCAATATTTCTTATCAATTCTCGCAATTACTTCAAAATCAGATATATAATATAATTGTAAATTAACAAAAAGCTCAAAATTAAACAACATTATAATAGACAACCCATGAATAAACATAATAAAAGACTCGAACACAAAATTCAAAACTTAAATAAATATACGTTTAAATGGCTAGAGGCNATTAATATTTTTGTACTAGTTACAAAGTATAACGTTTACCACAAGCCTACAATTATTTAAGTATATTAGATGAATATTTTTGATTTTTTTTTCAAGCATCTGGTAAAACATTAATAATGGTCCACACCAATCATGATTACATATAACTTAATTTCTGTGTCTATAAAACTCTATAAATATTTAGTGTACATAAATAGATATCATATATCTACAACTATGTGTATAATAAAAGTTCAATTATCCTAATTAAAATAGTATGATCATTTTCTAGAATTATCTAATTGTTGTTTTAAGATTTAAAATTTGTTGAGATTCCTCTTTTCTCAGAAACATATAGGAGGGTTTGTGACTCTAAACTTCAGTTTTATCAAGCAAACTTGGGCCAGCTTCAAGATCTTCAGCAGCTTCTAGTTCTTCAGTCAAATTAAGCTCTTTAGAAGCATCAATTTCTTCCTCCACGTTAAGCTCTAATTCGTCCAACCATTCAGTATCTTCAAGTACTTCATTGGAATTAGTTTCAAGCTCCTGATCAATGTGTATTTGTGATTCCTCACCATAAAAATTCCCGGGTTGTTGATCCTGAAGAATTGGAGGTTGCTGATGAAGTATTTTCAGATGGTTCTGTTGATGACGTGATCTCCCAAGATAATCCTGGATAATTCGACAAATCATAAATAGTTGAGTCGTTACAAATCATAAGACCAGGCTTCCGTTGCAATCTAGTATTGAATTTGAAGTATGGAAGTAGACGTCCCTAAAAGTCTGACTTTATTTCATTTAATGCAATAGGAACTTGAATTCAGATATTTTAAGTATCATTAGGCACCAAGAGACATTAAAATTATTATTTATATGTAATTATAATTATGTGCAGACTAACTTAGGAACCCAACTTTGCCTGGAGCTTTCCTTATAGAATTTAACAAAGTAATCTTTTTAAACAAAGATAAGCACATTCCCGTGGTTCTACCAAGTTCCCATTTACCAAAATTTGAGGCAAATCGGTCAAGGAGTTTACAAGTTATGATTGGACATCCAAATAAATAGACAAACAGAGATGACTATTTTATATACGAGCCATGCATTGATTAGATATATCATATTTCAACTACTTGGCTCAAAGCTTCTTTATATTAAAAAATCCACAAACTAATATCATCTAATAATTATCAGTCGTCTTTCAAATCAAGTCAAATCATACTTTACAGGAATTGCTTGGGATATTCTTCAATGATTTACATAATTGTTCTTGGGTTAAATTATTTATTTTATTTTTTTTGACAAAAAAAATGTCAGCCATCATTCGCAATTCATTAAAAAGTGTTAAAGAAACGAAATGAATACTGATTATTGTTTCTGTTACAAAAATTAATTCTTATGATAAGATGATAATCTTACCTGTTCTTTGAGAATGTGTTTTACTACATTTCTAGTCGATTTCACATCCAAATTCTATGAATATTAAGATATTTATTGATGATTACAACTCCCTCCTCAACTCGCTTTGTATTTACTACAGGGCGTCGTTTTAAGGTCCATTTTCAGTCGTTTTTAAGGTCCGTTTTTAAACCAGGTTTTTAGGCTTATTAAAGCCTTCACCAGAACCTGAGATGCAAATCCTATTTCAGAATTGCAGGATAGATAAGTTTGCTTTTGTTGTTTTATTATCACCAAACTTTTTTACTCTTATTCAAGATATTAATCAAAACGATTTCAAAACGACTACTCAAATCGTTTTCCGTTCGTTTTGGTCAATATCTTTGATTAGAGTAAACATTTTGTGAATCCTTTAAAAGGCCATAAAAACTTTAAATGTTTAGAAACAGGGCCTGAAAACAATGCCCTGTAGTAGTTATTAAAGAAGGGAATCTGTAGGAACATTTTTATGGACTATTTATTCAATATAATAAAACAAGACATTTGTTTATATGTTGCGTATAGCCGGCTAAACGGCTGAACCGATTAGGCTGAATTTTTTGTGCAAAACTCAAGGGTGGCCGGGGGTGTTACATGCTAAAAAATCGAAATGTTTTTTCTTAATTTTTTTCTTTTTTTTCAAAATTTGTTTTACCATGGGCAACGTCGGGCCCTTCAGCTGGTATATTAATAAATCTGATTTAATAAGTAGAATCAATCTGGGTGAAAATTACACATCCAGTAAACCAAAAAATGCTACTTATAGTGACTGTAAGCGTAACTTCAAGTGACTCTGCAAAGATGGTAACGCTTGTTTTACAACGGTACCCTTAAAGGGACAGACCGGCTATGTAAAGTAGTTAAACTGAGTATATCGACTTTGCACTCAAACTCAGGATTTACAGATCTTTAAAAAGTTTTATATGTCTCAAATGAATCCTAAAAACTTTGTCCACAACACTGCATACTCAGTTTAAATACCTTACATAGCCGGTCACTCCCTTTAAAAGCTTTGTCTTATCAAGTACGAATTAGAACTCGATGTTTCTCTGCAAAAGTCTCATGCTTATAAAAAGCAATGGGAATTCACAGAAAAAAAGAGGTAAAAAAAAGATGGGTTCTTCCACTGATCAGAATAAGATTTCAAGGGTACCGTTGTAAATCGGGGATTGCTTTCTTTGCATGAAGGGTCACTTGAAGTTACACTTATAGTTTCTTTAACAACATTCAGAAACATACAATCTGCCACAAATTGTAGCTAAGCCCTCATTCCTGCCACAAACAAGCAAACAATTATTCCGTAGTCAAGGGTTGAGCATCAGTGAAAGAAAAAAATATGAAATATTATCTTAGTTTATAAAATCTACAAAAAAATGCATCTTAAAGTACACTGTACAGTGAGAAGGTTGATTGTATGTACCTTGCTGAAAGATGACATGACGTTTTCTGTTTGTTGGAGGAGTCCAGACGCTGTGTTTACTGCTTTCTGCCAGTTTCTCAGATCCTGTATAAAATTAAAGGGACTGTTAAAGTACTCAGATCCTGTATAAAATTAAAGGGACTGTTAACGTAATTTCAATTCAAGAATTTAAGATTCCCAACAGTGCACTTTAACGCACTTTATCTCAGTAACATCGCTAGACGCTTTAAAATCTAGAAAGTGAATCAAATTTTGTCTGTTTTCTTCATTGTTGTTGCATAAATCCGCAAGTCAGATAAAAAATAAACTACAACTGAAGATCATCAATCAACAGAAATCATTTAAATTCAGCCTAAGGTTTCAAGCAGTGCAGATGTGAATTAGGCATGCAACTCATCTATATATATGTATACTTTGCTTGTCTATTTGTTGGGTTATTTGTGTCCAATAAAAGTCAAAACGTCTGAACATTTTTATGATTTTAGCCTCCAACAAAATTCGAATGTCATTAAATCAAGAAAATCCACGAAATTATTTTTTTAAAATCCGCGAGCATTTCTATTGTTGTTGTTTTACAATGTAGAAAATGTTCACAATTGAAATAGCAGATGAACGCGAAGCGCTCTAAAAGACTAGTTGTAATGTATATACTTTGCTTGTACTGATTGTTTGTTTGTATCCAATAAACATCAAATCTCATAAACCGATCGAACCCAAATTTTTTGTTAGACGTCACATGACCCCAGGGATGAATTATGGACGCTCAGAATTACAAAAATTTGCCTCCTTAAAAATAAATTAGTTTCGCAAAATTTTGAAAATCACAAAACTATAAAATGAAATCCGCGACCTTTTTTGTTTCTTTATTTTATCTTTTTTTATATGCGCACAGAATAGATAGAGCCACAATTTAATTAAAGTTGAATTAGAAAAGGGGCGCGAAGCGCCATAAAAGCCTGGTTTCTATAAATACTGGTAGCATGAAATTAAGCCACGAGTCATTCAAAAAGATTTAAGGGGAACACAGGCTTAAAAAAATTTGATTTTTTAAAATTAGTATTTTATTTTAATTTAAATTCGGTATTTTTTTTCGTATTTCTAAAATTCCACGGACAACGCCGGGCAATTCAGCTAGCTTACCTCATTATGCATTGCCTCTTGTCTTTGTAACAGGTTTAACCAGTCCTGACTGGTCCTTGGTCCTTGTGTGTCAAGAACCGTGTAGTCCTCAAGCATACTCATCTAAATTAAGTCTTTGTTAAATCAAAAAAAATTACGCGAAACTTAAAGTTAAGCTTTTTATCAAACTAGCCTTATAGGGCGCTTCGCGCCCATCTTCTAAATTAATTGTGAACATGTTCTCTTTCGTGGATTTTCAAAATTTAAAAAATTTAATGAAGATCGAATTTCAATGGAGACAAATATTTGAAATTTTGATCATTCATAAACCTTCCCTGGGGTCCCTAGATGTCCCACAAAAAATTTGGGCCCGATCGGTTCAGCCGTTTTGACGTTTATTGGATACAAACAAAAAGACAAACAGACAAACAGACAAGCCAAATTTATATATAGAATGAAACCAAACAAAACCAAATTAAATGAAACCAAACCAAATGAAATTAAATGAAATAATATTAAACAGGAATCGCCTCTGAGGAATTAAAACAAAGTTAATGGATTAATTTTGGGCAATTAAATATTATGAAGGAACTTATTTCTTTTTAATATACATGATTTGAATTGCGATTAAAGAAACCAATCTCCCCAGATGTTCATAATACAATTTGACAACTTCTTGAACTTTTAAGTTGAAAGTTGAAATTTAACAAAAAGGGTACCTTAAAAGCTTTGTCTGATTAATTATGTTTTAGATTTCAATAAAATTTTAAAAACTGATAATTTTCAACTGTGGTTCATACAGGAAAACATCAAATAATTTTAAGAATGATACTTCTGAACCTAGAAAAACGACCGTATTTTCCAATTTTTAAAAAAGGTTTCACAAGTACCCCCTCGTAAATCGGGCGTTGTTTTAAGTTTTGAAAAATCCCTTAGACTATGTTTATAATATCCATAGTCGGGTTTAAAAAGTTTATTTAATGAATACAATTACAAACTGAGGGTGCTATAGCTACATCTTCTTTATAATAAAGCTCTTCCGCTCTTATATGTATATATTTATATGTTAGCTATAGCTGGCCAAACGGCTGGACCGAATCGGCGAAATTTCTTTTTCGGAAACCCATTGGTAAATAAACAAACAAAAGATCAAAAATTTTAATTCTCTAAATTTTTTTTAATTTAAATTTTTTTACTTGGGCAACGCTTGGCAGTGGGAACTTTATCTAGTTATACATATGAATGAAAGCGAGTGTTAACACCTTTAAAGTTATGGTTGACTCTAGTCCCCAGATCCTGTAGAGGAGGTAGATGTTAAGGAAGCACAGCAGGGAGAGCATCAACATCAGAACTAAGTTCAAGGAAGATCCAGTTTCAACTTCTAGATAATTTGGACTTTTTTTTACTTTTAATCTTACACAGTGTAGTCTTAAATAGTCTCTACTAAATAATAACACTGAAACAAATAATAAGCAACAAATTTTTAAAGATATAGGGATCAATGATCGCTCCCCCCCCCCCCCCCCCCCNGTACTTGAAAACCAGGATACGCTGGGGGGGGGTCAATTTGACCCCCCCCTCTAAATCCCATGTTTTATGTTCAAATATGACAAATGATACATCATTAGAAAGCTCTTGTGCTCTACTTTTAGAATCTGCAAAAAAATTTGCAAATTTGCGAAAATTGAATTTTTTATCGCAAAATCCAGTTTTATAGTGAATGGTAGTGAAATGGAGTATAATAAAGTGTAGTGTAAACTAAACATAATACCCTTAAGGAGTGTGGAGTCATGGATTAATTATAGCTGAAGTACAGACAGTACAGGAGTACTCTGAGGCAGAAAAATTTAGGTGCATACTGTTTTGAAGGGTAGAGAATAAACGGACACTAATTAAGTGTAATCTAATCTAGATGTACTGTAATTAAGGAGTGTTGGAGTCATGAGCTAACAAGAGCTGAAGTACACACGGTACATGAGTACTCAGAGTTGGATAAAATAAGGTTAATACTGAAATTGAATGGTAGAGAAGTAACTGACACTAATAAAGCTTTATGTAAACTAAAACTAATATTAACTAAATATAATACTGTTAAGGAGGGCTGGAGTGATGAATTAACTGGAGCTGGAGTACAGACAGGACAGGGGCACTCAGAAACGGATAAATTAAGGTGAATACTTAATTGAATGTAGAAAAGTAATAGACGTGGAGTAAGCTTATGCAAGCTAAATGTAATATCAGTTAGAAGGGTTGGATTCATGAACTAACGTGAACTCATTACTCAGAGTCGGAGTAACTAACGGTGAGTACCTTGGTGAATGTTAGAGAACTAGTTCACGCAATTTAAGCAGAAGAAAAACTAACTATAGTATGGTTAAGGAGTGCTGGAGTCATGAACTAACTAGAGCTGAAGTACAGGCAGTACAGGGGTACTCAGAGTCGGGTAAACCAAGGAGTGCTGGAGTGAAGAATTAAGTAGAGCTGAGGTACAGGCAGTACAGGAGTACCCAGAGTCTGATAAACTGCGGAGGGCTGGAGACATGAGATAACTAGAGCTGAAGTACAGGCAGCTCAGGAGTACTCAGAGTCCAAAAAACTAACGTGAGTACTGTATTGATTGGTAGAGATTTAATTGACACTAATAAAACATAGTAATAACTAAACTCTTAATGAAAACTGAATGTAATATTGTTAAGGAGTGTTGGAGCCATGAACTAACTAGAGCTGGAGTAAAGGCAGTACATGAGTGCTCACGGTCGGGTACACAAAGGTGTGCTGGAGTCATGTACTAATTAGAGCTAAAGTACAGGCAGAGCAGGATACTTAGAGCCGGTTAAGTATTGTTAAGGAGTGATGCAGCCTTGAACAAACTATAGCTGGAGTAAAGGCAGCACAGGAGTTCTCAGGGTAGGATAATCTAAGGTGTGCTGGAGTATTGAACTAACTAGAGCTGAAATACAGGCAGAACTGAAGTACCTAGAGCCGGATAAAATACGGAGCGCTGGAGTACAGACAGTACAGGAGTAAACAGAATCAGACAAACCAAGGTGAGAACTATATTGAATGGTAGAGATTTAATTGACACTAATAAAACATACTGCAAACTAAATGAGTAAATAAGCAGTAAACTAAATGTAGTATTATTAAGGAGTGATGCAGCCATGAACAAACTATAGCTGGAGTAAAGGCAGCACTTGAGTTCTCAGGGTTGGGTTAACTAAGGTGTGCTGGAGTCTTGAACTAACTAGAGCTGAAACACAGGCAGAACTGAAGCACCTAGAGCCGGATAAAATACGGAGCGCTGGAGTACAGGCAGTACAGGAGTAATCAGAATCAGATAAACCAAGGTGAGAACTATATTGAATGGTAGAGATTTAATTGACACTAATAAAACATACCGCAAACTAAATGAGTAAATAAGCATAATGTAAACTAAATGTAGTATTATTAAGGAGTGATGCAGCCATGAACAAACTATAGCTGGAGTAAAGGCAGCACTTGAGTTCCCAGGGTTGGCTAAACTAGACTTGGAGTCTTGAACTAACTGGAGCTGAAATACAGGCAGAACTGAAGTACCTAGAGCCGGATAAAATACGGAGCGCTGGAGTACAGGCAGTACAGGAGTAAGCAGAATCACATAAACCAAGGTGAGAACTATATTGAATGGTAGAGATTTAATTGACACTAATAAAACATACTGCAAACTAAATGAGTAAATAAGCAAGTCAGCTTGGTTTCAGCAGTTTCCTCATAACCAAATACCTGCTTCAGACCTAAAACAAAAGATTTATTAAAAAGAAGTCCTTATATACTAGATTTGATATCTTATTCCGATTAGAAAAATTATGTTCTTCATTAAAGAAAGTTAAAACAGACCCAAATTTTCCGGTTTAGGTGCCCCTAGCTGGGAACCATTGAAGCCTTGAGATGATTTTGCGTATGGAACTCTAGCCTAGCTTGGATCCATTGAAGCCATTGAGATTAGCCTGCTTATGGAATTCTAGCCTAGCTGGGAACCAACGAAGCCTTGAGATGATTTTGCGTATGGAACTCTAGCCTAGCTGAGAACCATTGAAGCTTTTGAGATTAGCCTGCTTATGGAACTCTAGCCTAGCTGGAAACCATTGAAGCCCTTGAGATTTTATTCTGCTTATGAAACTATAGCCTAGCTGGGAACCCTTGAAGCCTATAAGATGTTGTTGCTTATGGAACTCTAGTCTAGATGGGAACCATTGAAGCCTTGAGATTTTATTCTGCTTATGGAACTATAGCCTAGCTGGGAACCCTTGAAGCCTATAAGATGTTGTTGCTTATGGAACTCTAGTCTAGATGGGAACCATTGAAGCTTTTGAGATTAGCCTGCTTATGGAACTCTAGCCTAGCTGGGAACCAATAAAACTTTGGAGATTAGCCTGCTTATGGAATCTAGCATTGCTGGGACCATTGAAGCTTTTGAGATTAGACTGCTTATGAATATCTAGCCTAGCTGGGAACAATTGAAGCTTTTGAGGTGATTCTGCTTATGGAACTCTAGCCTAGCTAGGAACCATTGAAGCCTTGAGATTAGTCCGCTTATGGAACTCTAGCCTAGCGGGGAACCATTGAAGCTTTTGAGATAAGCCTGGTTATGGAATTCTAGCCTAGCTGGGAACCATTGAAGCTTTTGAGATTAGCCTGCTTATGGAACTCTAGCCTAGCTGGGAACCATTGAAGCTTTTGAGATTAGCCTGCTTATGGAACTCTAGCCTAGCTGGGAACCATTGAAGCCCTTGAGAGTTATTCTGCTTATGGAACTCTAGCCTGGCTGGGAACCATTGAAGCCTATGAGATGTTTTTGCCTATGGAACTATAGCCTNCATTGAAGCTTTTGAGATTAGCCTGCTTATGGAACTCTAGCCTAGCTGGGAACCATTGAAGCTTTTGAGATTAGCCTGCTTATGGAACTCTAGCCTAGCTGGGAACCATTGAAGCTTTTGAGAGTAGCCTGCTTATGGAACTCTAGCCTAGCTGGGAACCATTGAAGCAATTGAGATTAGCCTCCTTATGGAACTCTAGCCTAGCTGGGTACCATAGAAGCTTTTAAGATTAGCCGGGTATGGAACTTTAGCCTAACTGGGAACCATTGAAGCCTATGAGAGTAGCCGGCTTATGAAAATCTAGGCTAGCTGGGAAACCTTTGAAGCTTTTGAGATGATTGGCTTATGGAACTCAAACCTAGCTGGGTACCATTGAAGCCTTGAAATGAATTTGCTTATGGAACACTAGCCTAGCTGGGAACCATTGAAGCTTTTGGAAAAATTAAGTGAACCAACAGGGGAGATTAACAATATCCTTTTTCAGGGATGTGGACTGTCAACCGGCAAGAGGAAGAGTACGTCATGCGGGGAAGAAAAATATGCTTGAGATAGTGTGTAATAAATAAATTTTACAGATAAAATGGTCGGCAATGCACCGGCTTACTACGTCACCATCAAGAAGGACAAGAAACTGAAAGGATTTTATTGGATGACCAATTCCAGTAAGTCTTACCAGCTGTTGAACACTATAGCCTCAAATAATTTGCTAAATATGACTGCTGATAAAGCTCCAGGAGCGGAGATGAGTCCGGATATTAAAGCTTTCCTGGAAACAGCAATTGTAAATTACAAGGCTGAGATCCCTTCACTTGAGCAGCCAGAGAAGGCTATAGATATGGCGGAAGTCATCATGGATTTAATTGATAAACAGCTGGTTAGAGAAGATACTCTGGGACAAGAGCTGAAAAACTCAGTCTTAAGGTTGCGAGAGGGTGCGAAAGGGATGGAGCCCCCTAAAAACTCCCCCAGGATGTCCAGAAATGAGAAGATCAAGCAGCTACAGGAAAAAACCCGGTCAAGGGTGGATTGGGGTGCGGGTCCGAGCACAAGGAGTCAGAACAGTTCAATTGAACAGGAGATGGATGATATAGGGGAATCTCAAAGATTGGAGATGCATGCAGGAATCTTTGAATCCTCACCGAGGAGGGCCCGGAATAATAAAGAGAATGAGGATGAGTCTGAGACACTTGAGGATGGTGAGCAGGGAGAAGACACTCTCTTGGACCAGGAGGGAGGGTCCCCTGCACCCAAAAAAGGGAGATACTCAGCTGATCATGTAGAGCTGATCTCCGAAGATAAGGTGGCAGATATCGTGAATGGTGTTACTACAGGATGCGAGCGTAACACACTAAGAATAGTTCAAGAGTCAGAACACAACGTGAGGGAAGATGTGAGTCGGGTATATGATCAATCAAATCCAACAGAACAATCGGCGTTCTGATGTGACTGAACAAAATGTTAAAGAACTGGTTAAGCTACAAAACCAGACCAATAGATTGTTGGCTGAACTGTCATCTAAAATTGATAAATGGGATAAAGTGAAGGAGAGAAGGGATGGTCCTTCATATAACAGTATACCATACAAGACCTACTGCTCATTTTGCCAGTCTAATGATCATGATCTAGGAAGCTGCGAAGATAAAGAGGCATGCTTCAGATGCGGAGAATTTAATCATAAGGAAGAAACATGTTTCTGGAAGGAGCGTTCTTGCCACAGATGTAATGAGAAAGGACACAGGAAAGATATGCATGAAACAAGTGACCCAGATGTTAGAGCGGCACTGGTGAGGAATTACCCAAAGGCCTTTCTTCATTTTTTCGGGGGAGTGGAAGAAGGAAGGAATCAGAACAGGGGAAGAGGTGGACCTAGACATAGGGGAGGAAAGTACTAGTATATCTATACATGAGGGGATGGAGATATGTGTATAACTTGGATAATGAGTTTATGTTTCAATTTTAATCCTAAGTATCTATGTTGACCTAAAAGTCAATTTTAATCCTGAATAAATAAATGGTGTTTTACATGTAAAGTAAATATATAATATTTCAGACCCAGGAGGCAGGGATGATAAAATGAAGGCAGAGCAATAAAAATGGTACGAAGAGGACAATTACGAAAGGATGGGACAGAGGCAACTCTACGGGTAGTACAGGAGCAGGCTCAGTAGATCAAGGTATAGCAGTATATACTAGGATTGTCTCACAAACACAAGCAGGTCAATAAACAGAACTTATTGAAATGTATTCAGTTGAAGATAATTGATGTTGAAACGTGATTTCAACTGATTGATCAATAGATGCGGAACATGACTGATACGAGATATCTTTACCAGGACTTCCTATCTACAGTTTGATCCTACATTCACCCATCTACACCTCAGTCAGCTTTCACAACGATCTCACGGTGATCTAACGGGATCTCACGGTGATCTAACGGAATCTTACGGTGATCTAACGGAATCTCACGGTGATCTAACGAGATCTCACGGTGATCTACTGCACACAGCTAGTCTGGAAAACCTCCCAAGTATTGTTTAAATATAACTTGTGACAAATGTTAGATTAACAATAATTCCTATGCAGATTGCAGGCAGAAAGAATCTGAGGACGACTGTACGTATCGTTTCTGTACTATGTATTACTGTTGCTTTTGAGGGATTGTATCTAGATCAATCCCAGAAGGTGAATACTTCTGACATTTTAATAATTATTCTTTAAAAGAATAAGATCGCTTCTGACCTGACTTTAAACTAGTTCAGGAATATCCTGATCTACATGCATTCATTCGACAGAATCAAGGAAGAATTGCAGTCCGCTGTGTTCACAGAATACACTTTATCTAATAAACCTATTCTACATCAACTCTGTAATATCCAAAATGAAAACTAGTTGATTATAGTTCTTTACATTCGCAGACGAAATTGAAACCTGATAAAAGCCCAATAGAAGACTTTCGGATCAGCGTGCGAGAAAACCAAAACCACCATCAAATGTAAGATTTATATAGAAAGCTTGGGACACCATTGTATCTCATAAAATATTCTCATGTGCCTTTTGAAACAGATGTTTTAATCATTTATAAAGTTTTCTTATAACTCTTCAAATTCTTTTATCTGGTCGTAACATTTCACCAGAGATCACATTTTAAAATATCGAATTTTAATGTATTCTGTTAAATAACTTTATCTGGTCACAACATTTTACCATTCATCACATTTTACAAATATATCATGCTAATAATGTTTATATTTTCAGCTTTACGGCTTATGATGATCAAGAAATAAATTCTAAAATTAAAGACTTGATTATTTCTGTGTATGGGTGACGTATATAAACAATACATTGGTTAAAAATAGTTATGCACTTCTATAGTTTCGACGCTGAAAAATAAATTAAGAAGAAAAGTGCACACGCTGAAGTTCTAAAATTCGAGGGAAAACGGGTCATTTGCGTGAATAATCTTAAAATAGGCATTTTATACACGAACAAATATATATAACAAATATTCTGGCGGGCTTGCAACGCCCCAGAATCTTTGATTGACGGTCGTTAGAATCTATTTTGAAAAATCTTGATTTTCCTGAATCCACTGTTATTTCTTTTAAAAAAAATGTTATCAAGTAAATGTATTTTTTTCGTCTCCGTGTAACCTATGTATGTTCACAATGACCTCTGCAAATATAAGCAAAATAGCTAATTTACTTGATTGATTCCTAGAAAATGACATGAACAGGAAAAGCTTTATAAATTATGAACACAGAGGGATGTCACAGCCTGACATGGGATCCATCTTTCACATAAAGAAATCAATGAAACTATTATGTGAATTATCAAAATTATCAAATTTAATGCTTTTACCCTCCTCGGATACTAAATGAACACTGATGCATCTATTCTTGTTTACAAATTCCGCCCAGAGAGAACTGGTTTCAAAATGTACGCAGAGTATACACAATGCAATTAACTTTCCTTGCATTATAACCTTGAGTACGCTCTTGGAACATAAACTTTGTAACTTAAATGCAAGAAATATGAAACTTGTAAAATATTTTTTTTGAAAATTTAATAAGAAAAACATAACTTTTTACCTTTTTCTTTTGGTGATACGTTATACTTTGGTATTCTTGCATTTGTACTCAGTACAGGTACTGGACCTTCACAATAAGTAGTTTTATTTTTTAAATACGAATAAAGGGACTGTATGCGGAGTTTAAAGTAACCTTAGATCATTACAGTGGCATGCCAAATTCATAAAGATACCCTTAAATAAGTCATGAAAAGACTTGTGGATTTCTGCTACAGACACATTGGAGGATATCGACAGAAGTTGACACTTAAATGGCTAAAACAAAAAAGATATCTTAAACATTAGGTTTATAGGGTAGCGCTGAAAATATGACTTGCCTCGTTTTAAATGATTGGTCACATGAAATTACTAAGTCCCTTCTATCAAATTTTACTTATGGGAAAAACATTAACTTTTACATATGTAAAAAATAATAACCTTGCCGTAAGAAAAACAGAAATTAATTTTTACAAAAAATACTTAAAAATACAAAATGATTTTCAGAAAGTTTTAACTTAAACTATTCATCATTCTAGGATGCGTCTAAGTAAAAAAATTGAGCTTGAGCTTTAAAAAACAAAGAAGACAAATACCTGTATCACTAGTTGAAACTTTTCTTTTCCTCTGCCTTCTTATTTTCTTTTTGCCTGCTAATCCATCCTCTTCCTTTTTTTCATCTTTTCTTGAAACAATCTCCCTAAACAAAAGATATTTTGTTTCTTTCATGTTTCCTTGAAACAATTTCCCTAAATAAAAGAAATTTCCTTTTTTTCATCTTTTCTAGAAACAATCTCCCTAAACTGATGATATTTCCTTTTTTCATATTTACTTGAAACAATACTCCTAAACAGAAGAGATTTCCTTTCTTTCATATTTCCTTGAAACAATGTCCCTAAACAGAAGATATTTCCGTTCTTTCATATTTCCTTGAAACAATATTCCTAAACAGAAGATATTTCCGTTCTTTCATATTTCCTTGAAACAACCCTGAAACAAAAGACGTTTCCTTGCTTTCATCTTCCCTTGAAACAGAATTTAGTTTTCGTAACCTTTATACACTACTTAAAACTTGACATTTTTGTATTTTTTTTTAAGTTGGAAGGATAAACCAGTAGATACCTGTCCAGAGCTGACGAAAGAGCCACATAATGGTCATCAATTCCTGCCCAAACATTCTAAAACAAAAATTTTTATAAGAAAAAAAAAATTTCTGATAATTATTTTTACCTTTTCAATAAATGTTTTGACCAGGGCCCAGGGACTCTTTCTATATTTGATATCACATAGAACAGTTAAACGTGATTCTTCATCTGTTATCTGCAAACAATGAGATAAAAGTTTTCAGTCAAATGCAGATTTTAAGATTATACAAGTTATAAGTTAAGGCAAAGTTTTTAATCAAGCATAGGTTTCAAGTTAAGCATAGTTTTCAAGTAAAGCATAGGTATCAAGTCAAGCATAGTTTTCAAGTCGAGCATAGGATTCAAGTCGAGCATAGTTTTCAAGTCGAGCGTTGGTTTCAAGTCAAGCATAGGTTTCAAGCCAAGCATAGTTTTTAAGTCGAGCATAGGTTTCAAGTCAGGCATAGTTTTCAAGTCGAGCATAGGTTTCAAGTCAAGCATAGTTTTCAAGTCGAGCATTGCTTTCAAGTCAAGCATAGGATTCAAGTCGAGCATAGTTTTCAAGTCGAGCATTGTTTTCAAGTCGAGCATTGGTTTCAACTAAAGCATAGGTATCAAGTCAAGCATAGGTATCAAGTCAAGCATAGGTATCAAGTCGAGCATAGGTTTAAAGTCAAGCATAGGTTTAAAGTTAAGCAGTTTACACGTCGAGCATAGGTTTCAAGTCAAGCATAGGTATCAAGTTAAGCATAGGTATCAAGACAAGCATAGTTTTCAAGTCGAGCATAGGTTTCAAGTCAAGCATATGTTTCAAGCAAGCATAGGATTCAAGTCAAGCATAGGTTTCAAATCAAGCATAGGTTTCAAGTCAAGCATAGGTTTCAAGTCAAGCATAGGTTTCAAGTCAAGCATAGGTTTCAAGTCAAGCATAAGTTTCAAGTAAGCATAGTTTTCAAGTCGAGCATAGGTTTCAAGTCAAGCATAGGTTTTAAGTCAAGCATAGGTTGCAAGTCAAGCATAGGTTTCAAGTCAAGCAAAGGTTTCAAGTCACGCCTAGGTTACAAGTCAAGCATAGGTTTCAAGTCTAGCATAGGTTTCAAGTCTAGCATAGGTTTCAACTTTCAAGTCAAGCGTTAGTTTTAAGTGAAGTACAGACTCAATGTTAAAAACTAGTTTAAAGTCAAGGAGAAGTCCCAAATTAAGCAGAAGAGATTTAAAGTCAAAATTTGCAAGTAAAACAAAGTCAAGGTTAAAGCTAAATTAACCAATCATCATAATCAAATTCTAAACCAAAGTCAAAGCAAGGTCAGTTTCTGAGTTAAAGAAAATACTTTTCTTAGTGAAAGTAAATCACTGTATATATGTATAACTAGCTGAAGAGCCCGGCGTTGCCCGTGGATTTTTTTTAAGTTGAAAAAAATGAAAAAATTTCAAATTTTTTGTTAAGCCTATGTCACCCCCTAGGCTACCCATGAGTGTTCACAAAAAAAAATCAGCCCATTCGGTCCAGCCGTTTGGTAGGCCAGAGGGAACATATATATGAATATCTTGTTTTCTGATACAGACGAGTAAAATATAGAATATACAAAATTAATTTATTCAAAATGTAGAAGAAAACTACCTTGACTAGACAATAGTGGGAAAGAACAAAAAACGTATCTCCATATGGCACATCAGCATTCGTAGTCTCTACATCTACGCTATATATATGACCTGCAAATAATTCATTATCATTATCATAGTCTAGGGGTTGGTGCTCCCGCCATAGCTCACATGGTATATCCAGATTAAAAAAACTATTAAATTTATCTTATTATTTATTGGAATTTCTATCTCATTGTTTGAACCAGTTTCCATAATGCAAAATGGAACTTGTTCTTTAAATGTCTTAAGTGCCGCAAATAACAAGGAGGAATCATGGTTTCTTAGTACCTGGAACTGAAGTTGACCGCATAGTTTGAACCTCAGTAGCTCTGGAGGTTTTAGGTCCCATTGCATGATTCAGATTTAAAGTAAACTCAACCTAAAAACAGATTTCATATCAATATATAATGTCGTCATAATAGATGTCATAAAAGTGAAACTCGAACCAATTCCTCAAAGTCATTAAATCTACATATTACATATGAAATAATACAAATCATTTACTAATAATTTTAAAAGTGTTTTTAACAGAATTGTGCATTATTAAACCCAGGTAAAATAAATGGTAAGTCTAAATTGTCCATAATAAGTAAGTGAAACAATAAGTCATTAAGCTAAACTAACTAGTTCGTCCAAATATTTAATAAATTAAATATCATTGAAGTCATTGAAGTCAGCCCAGGTATCGGGGTAATTTATGTCATTTGACATTTACATAAACTCACCTTTCTAAACTTCTCGTCAGATGTCTCTGCTTGCTGCCAGGGACATTGCACTATATCAAATGTGTTACGCTCAGCCTAATAGAGAAAAAATAAAAAACTAGGACTGCCAAGGAGCTGCGGTTCGGAATGAGAATCATTTTGCGGTTCGTTTTTGATATTTAGAAGGCTCCACAGAAATCTAAGTTTGTAATGAATGTTATTTTTGTTGTACGGTATTTACTCTGACCCGAATAAAACTATTTAAGGAAACAATTGATAAAATTATAATGATAAATCTTTCTGATTAAAGCAAATGTTAAAAACGGATCAGAAAAAAGATATCTAGCCCTAGCCGCAGCAAACCTAAATTTCTGTTGTTTTAAATAATTTATTTGTAAGTAGGTCTTCTTTAAATTTAGTTAGTAATTGTTAGGAAGTAAAAAATATATATTGAAATTTGTATTTTCGAGTAGAAAAATGGGGTTTTATGATTTACCTGAAAATCATAAAAGAACTTTGAATTTGTGAAGAGCAGAGTGAACAGATCATCTACATTGAGATAATGCGTTTAAGATTAACAATATCCAATCTCATATTAAAATAAATACCTTAGATTGCCTCCAAACTTCATAGGTTAGGATGTCCGTACTAAATCAATAAATCAATAAATAAAACTATTATCCTGCAATACATGTTGGGGTTTAGTTAATTACTGTGCAAATTAATTTCCACTTAAGTATTTGATTTAATATAAATAATAATTATTTTTTTTATCGATTTTAATGATTTGTTTAGTTAATTAAATTATTTGCTCATTTAATTTATTCAAATTATTTAATTGATTTAATTTATTTAATTGTATTTAATAATTGAATTAAAATAATTGATTTAATTGATATCATTCATTTAATTGACGATAATTTATTTAATTAATTGAATTCTTTTAATTGACCCAATCTAATTAATCCAATTAATCTAATTAACCTAATTTATTAATTTAATTAAATTAATTTATTGAATACATTCAATTAAATTCATTAATGTAATTGGAATAATTAAAATAATTGATGTAACTGATTGATGTGACTGACTTGACGATTTGACTGATTTGATTGATTTGACTGATTCAATAAATTCTACAGATCAATTTAATTGATTTGATTGATTTCCTAAATATGCCTGGTCTACCCTGTGATCCTAGAGTTGGAAGGGACCGATGAACCCCTGGTTTTCTTCTAAAAGAAGAACTGTATGAATATTTATTAATAATAATAATAAGGATATATCTGAAAAGGAACCCGACATAGATCCCCCAGACCGCCGTCGGTGCGCAGCGCATTAACATGCAGCATACAGTCCGGATCCATCCGAGCTACCTCACAATTTTTTAACGCTAATGAGTTCAAGGGAGGAAATTTGAAAACAATAATTAGAACAGACAAGAAAAAAATACATTAATTTTGATAAAAATTAGAGGTAATCTGAAAAGTTTAATATTTAAGGGTCTTGATTGCCTATTTTTGAAGAAATTGAGGTGTCAAAACATTTCTTAACTCGAACTGATATTTTATTTCATAGTTTCAAAAAATTCTCTCTTTATTATTTATTTGTTCTCTGATAAGTTTAAATTGCAATATAATTGAGGCACAAGTGCTGATACCAGTGAAGGACACATTTCATTAAATTTTTCTTCTCATTTTTTTAAGTTTTTAGTTTTTAGTTGATATCTTGCTTATTGAATCGGATTCAGGAAGCCAAATGTTGCTGATCCAGCGAATCCAGATCTGGATCCTAAGCACTGGCTTAAACTTGTTGCATCCCGACAAACTTTGTTTCAGAATCCATGCTGGGCTTGAAATACCTGTGAAGCATATTATCCCCTGACTCTGAATTATCTGACAAATCTGTTGGAAGAGAATCCATGGATTTATTTGAGGTTGCTTTCATCACAAGATTTCCAACCTAGAAACCCAGCAAATAAAATATTGTTAATAATAGAAATTTCAAGTGACCCACCATGCAAAGATGACAATGTCCGATTCACAACGGTACCCTTATAAGCTTTGTCTGCTCAAGTATGATTAAAATATCAAATTTTAAATTTTAAAAACTTATTATTTTTTGTGGGTTTTCTACAAAAGTGACTTACGAATTTATACTGAAGTACAATGTAGGAAAATGAATCAACCTCTTATAACCGTAGAAAACGACAATAGGATATAAGTTCCACGATTACCATTGTGTAGGAATTGAGATGTTTGCATGGAGGGTCTCTAGAAATCATGCTTTTATCATTTTAATTGTCGAAATTAGAAATTAACTATTACTATATTTAGATATTGCAATCACAAGTTAACCCTTTTTTACTTTAAAATCTGGTTCATGTGCTCTGGTACTGTGCTATTCCTCAAGTGTAATATGGACTTAAACGTGGTCTGTAAACCCTCTGAGTATGTACGTTGTATATAGTACATCGTAAATTAAAACATCACTATTTAGTATGAACCAATTAGTATCTTGCAGACCCTGAAAGCGTTTATATATTTATATCTATCAATTATTACTTATGTTTATGGAGCCCCTATAAGCATGCATGTACATTGTAAGTGTACACTGTTCACCAATTAAGAAATCTTCGAGTTTGTACGCATCGGTAAGAAACCCCTATGACCAAGCACATCAAGAGAAGAAGCAAGGAGAAAGGAATAGAAGGGAGATACAACTGACGCGGCCTGCCCTACCATATGCCCAATGATTATACATGCTTTGCAGACGGGTACTCCATTTGTATAACAAATATTCAGAATAGGTTAGTGTATACGCGGTAATTGTACATCAAACAAATATTTCCTATAAATAGAGTACCGTCTGCAAGCATATATAATCATATGGTAGGTCGAACCGCGTCAGTTATATCTCCCTTCTATTCCATACTCCCAAGACTGCAAAGGAGAACTCCTTGTGTTATAACAAACCCCTGATAAAAAGATCTACCATGTCTGGAAGAAAGGAACCTTCATTAATCGCAAGTTTATTCTCTTCAAGCTCTTCCTGAAATTAATAATCAATTATTCAAAGAATTTAAATCCGTTGCAGAAATAAGACCGGGGTACACATAACATGATAACTCAAACAGATTTGAACAATGCATCTTGACCCCCCCCCCGCACTCAGTGGGGTATTAAAACAAATTTAGTTTAAACCATAATCTCTTATTTAAGAAGTGTATAAGAACAATATATGCAGGATTTTTAAAGGGAGTGACCGGCTATGTAAGGTAGTCGATCTGAGTATGCAGTGTTGTGGAAAACTTCTTTCAGATTCATTTGAGACATATAAAACTTTTTAAAGATCTTTAATTCCTGAGTTTGAGCGCAAATTCGACGTTCAAAACTCCTACTTTGGGGGAGGATACTTTTTCAGAATTAGTTTCTTTTTCATTATTAATTATTTACAAATCTTTAAAAAGGTTAATATGTCTCAAATGAATCCGAAAGAAGTTTTCCACAACACTGCATACTCAGTACGACTACCTTACATAGCCGGTCACTCCCTTTAATAACCAAGAATATTCCCTTTATCCTGTCAAATCTACGAATTAAAAAAATATAAAAATGGATTTTTTAATCTGTATTTTAAAAACTGAGTTGTCATGTAATCCCAAGATTTCATTCAAAATATCAAGATCATTAAGACTCCCTAATCCTATCTCAAGAAGTGATCCGTTGTTCAAATAACATTCTCAGTACAAAATAGTCATCAAAACTTTGTTCGGAGATCATATAAAGCATTAGATTCATGAACTGTATTGCAGTTGTTTGATCCAGTTGATCATCAAGAGTTGATCAGTAAAACCCGGAGTTCTTGAGGCTCCAAAGAGACTAGGATTGTCTCACAAACACAAGCAGGTCAATAAACAGAACAGAACTTATTGAAATGTATTCAGTTGAAGATAATTGATGTTGAAACGCGATTTCAACTGATTGATCATTAGATGCGGAACAGGACTGATACGAGATATCTTTACCAGGGCTTCCTATCTACAGTTTGATCCTTCATCTGATTTTCACCCATCTACACCTCAGTCAGCTTTCACAACGATCTCACGGTGATCTATCGGGATATCACGGTGATCTAACGGAATCTCGCGGTGATCTAACGAGATCTCACGGTGATCTACAGCACACAGCTAGTCTGGAAAACCTCCCAGGTATTGTTTAAATATAACTTGTGACAAATGTTAGATTAACAATAATTTCTATGCAGATTGCAGGCAGAAAGAATCCGAGGACGATTGTACGTATCGTTTCTGTACTACGTATTACTGTTGCTCATGAGGGATTGTATCTAGATCAATTCCAGAAGGTGAATACTTCTGACATTTTAACAATTATTCTTTAAAAGAATAAGATCGCTCTTGACCTGAATTTAAACTAGTTCAGGTATATCCTGATCTACATTCATTCATTCTACAGAATTAAGGAAGAATTGCAGTCCGCTGTGTTCACAGAATATACTTTAAAGGATATTATCTAATAAACCGATTCTACATCAACTCTGTAATATCCACAATGAAAACTAGTTGATTATAGTTCTTTGCATTCGCAGACGAAATTTTACTGACACACGGAGGAAGAATTTACACTAACACACGAAGAACTTGACACCTGAAAAAAGCCCAATAGAAGACTTTCAGATCAGCGTGCGAGAAAACCAAAACCACCATCAAATGTAAGATTTATATAGAAAGCTTGGAACACCATTGTATCTCATAAAATATTCTCATGTGCCTTTTGAAACAGATGTTTTAATCTTTTATAAAGTTTTCTTATAACTCTTCAAATTCTTTTAAGGGGGGGGGTGATATTTTTACCTCCTTCCATCTGATGGTTACTGCTGTCTCCCATTTAAATATATTTGCGTAGAAGCAAAGGAAGTTTATTGTCACAAAAATTCGACCATGAACTAATATGTCCTGACAAACACACACATTTATTATCATTTTTATGAAAATTAATGTATCACGATTTTGAAAATTTTTTTTAATCTAATGTTAAAAATAAATATGGTCTACTTAAATTTTTAAAAAACGTTTTCTCTAAAGTCCTATCATTATTGGAAACTCCTTGCTTCATTAGATCAAAGTTTTTTTTTATTAATTCATTGCTTTCAGATTTGATCTTCTTAAGTCCGTATTCCTAATGAGGTCAAAGTTTGTTAGAGGAATATTTTGGGAAGATATATAATTCTAGTAAAAGAGAATTTGTTAACAAACTTATAAATTTATATAAATACTAGCCTGGGAACCCAGCTTTGCTTGAAAACAAAGTTTGTTGGAGGAATATATTGGGAAGAGAGAGATATAATTCTAATTTTTTGTTAAGTTGTTAACAAACTAATTATATAATTACTAGCTTTGCTTGAAAACAAAGTTTTAATTAAAACAGTCAACCTCTATTAAACTTAGACCTTTTAAACCAAGCTAAGAACATTTTTGTGGTTCTACAGAGTTCCTCAACCAAAACTTCAGGCAATGGAGTTCCTGAGTTATGATCGGACATACAAACAAAAAAACAGAGATTACTACTTTACATATATAGATAAATGTAATAAGTCCTTACCACAAACAAAAATTTTCTAATCCCTATGTCATTGCAACCTGACGGTGTAAACCTTAGATATTTCAAACTTAGATTATTTGATCTAACTGAATTCACAGTTTAGAACATTTAAGGTATGCAACATTGGGTTGCAAAGATACAAAAAATTAAAAACTAAGAATTCTTGACAAAAACCTAATTCTTTTTTAAAGAAGATAAATAATGTTGTGTTCCTTTTGAAGTGCACATGAATAGTCTCCTAGCAGCATCTCGTCTGCTGGAAGGGTTGGGAAATTACGACGAAAATCTTCACAACGTGACCTGAAAATAATAATATCTACCTTAGGATTTATTTCATTTGGATCCGGATCCGGATCCTGGATCCGCCCTGAGAAAATGGATCCGGATCCAGGTCATGAATAATTCTTCAAGATTTAATGATTTTTGTTTCTTCCAAAAATGAAACATTTCTTATTCTTATTTTCTTCTTTCGCTTTTTTATGCTGAAACTCAATTAACCATCAGATTATGAAATATTTAATAAAAGATCTTTAGGTTACAGTTTACATTTGTGTCCTCCGAGAGATCATTTTTAGCTGGTTATGGTTAGCATTTTGCCCCTAGGATCCGGTTACGTGGATCCGCATATTTCCTCTCAAAAAACATATTTTAAGTGTTATCTATTTAAACTTTCCACATCATTGCACAATTAGAAGTTCAAGTTCTTCAAAAATATTGAGAAAAAAAACAGAATGGTGAATGGTGAATTGTAATCAAAATTGGAAATATTCTATTATTAAAAGGATCGATCCATATCCGCGCCAAGATATCAAATTAAAGAAAAGTATGAAAAAGAAAATTGCCAAAAAGAGAGTTGCAGGTTTGCGGAATATTAGCGAGAAACAAAAGCAAAAATATGTGTCAAAATACATATCTCCTTTGTCTACAAGGGATTAGAATACGTAGATCTACAAAAGAGAAACAGAAAACAGATGTATGATCGGTTAAAAAAGAAGATACAACAGTCGGAGAAAAAAATTCCCTGCTCTTTTTTAAATTTTGTTAAAAAAATTTTGTTAAATAAATTTTAAAAAAATCGAAGGAGCTATTGGAAATAACCACTAATAAAGCTAGAAAAGGAGAATAAATTCCATATTATTGATCAGATAAATGTTTCAATAGTATCGCTTTGAATCTGGCATTCACATTGCAATCTTTACATGAAGGGTAACTTCAAATTTCGCTTACATGTTACAGTTCAACAAAATATCCCTTTACCAAAGAGTAAAAAAGGAAGAGATTTTACTTACGTATATGTAGGATTTAAAGCATTATTAATCCACGATTTCTTCTTGCTTCTTAGTTTATCAGAGTTTGCTGAGGTAAAACTACTTCCGGAAGGATTATATCCGGCACTAGAAAGCTTACTGGACACATTTAACAATTATAAACATTGGAACATCTAAGCAAAAATTCGCAAAAAAGTTAAGTAAAAATTTAATTACAAATGGCATTGTATGGTAAACCGATTTTATATTGTTTGTGTGGAGTATTGTTTATCTTGAACTCTTGATATTAATATTCATTGAAGGCACTTATAAAATTACTGCATGGCATAGCAGCCGCGGGATGTAATGAGATAAAAAGTTCGGAATTCAGGGCGTTTTTAAAATGCGAGCAAAATATTTTTTTTTGTTGATAATATTGTCTTTTTATTGATAATATTGTCTTTTTGTTGATAATATTGTCTTTTTGTTGATAATATTGTCTTTTTTGATAAAGTTGTCTTTTTATCAATAATATTGGCTTTTTGTTAAAAATACTGTCTTTTTTGATTACAAAGTATTTTTAATGATAATGTTGTCTTTTTATTGATAATGTTGTCTTTTTGTTGATAATATTGTCTTTTTATTGATAAATAGGTCATTAAGTTGTAATTTTTTTAAAATAATGTCTTCATTGATAATTTCTTTTTCTTTGCTAATATTGTCTTTTTATCTTTAATATTATCTTTTCTTAATAATATAGTCTTTTAGATGTAATGTTTTTAAATATTGTCTTCATTGACCTTTTTTTTTGATAATATTTTCTTTTTTCATTGTCAATAAGTCGTTTAATATAATAGTTTTCTCTAACGATTTTTGAAGAGAATAAACGGCAAACACCCTAGCTATACTATGTAAATGGTAAATGCAATAAATCCGACTGAATGTTATTTAAAAAGAAATGTAAATAATGACGAATAAAAAGAAGTACCTGTTAACGAAGATTGTTTTGGTGACTTAGAATGAGAAGATCTAGAAGAAAAAACAAGTAAAAATTACAAACTTTCAGGGCCAGGCACGTATTTTACACTTTCGAATATTTTTGGAACCTTTCACTTCAAACTATCCATGCAATGGGAATACATAATTCAACAAGAATTTTATAGACTTTCTCACCTGGAGTTATCTGACCCTTGTCCGGAACTATGACCCCCTTTCCCCTTCCTGAAGGAGGGAGCAGGGGGCGTGGTACCTCTAGAGGAACGCCCACTACTATTACTTTGACTAGTAAAAATATTGATTATCGTCAGAGGAGAACTCGGGGCAAGGGGGGGGGGGTCGAATGATTTTTAATGATTTGGGGAAAAAAAATTGATATTCTTTTTACCCAAAACTTATTTGATTTTCCCCTAAAAACCGTTTCATTTATTTCTGCAAATTACCGAATAAAACCACTAAACAAATTTCGCACTAGCCAAAATAACTCTTGTAACAAATATATTATTTTGTAAGGAAAAATGATTTTTCTAGAAAATAAGACATGCCTCCAACATGTTGGAATTTCATCAATGTAATCGTAATTTGTTATTGTTTACTGTAACGAAAGGGTAATGTTTGCATGCAAATTAAATCAAATCATGAGATGTAGGGATTGTTTTATGCTCCACGGGGGGGGGGGGTTAATTCCCAAACTTTTTGTTGGTTTTCAGCCCGGATCTGATTCTATTTGTGTAAATTTGTGATAAATCTTTTTAAATTTTTAGTTCGAGATTAAAGTTTGTTGATGTAGACTAAAAGTTAAAAGAGGAAGATTGTGAAATTATCTAAAAATTACCTAATGTTGGTTCCTGGAGGTAGGTTTACAGGGGTAGAGGATACAGGATAGGTGGAGGGATTGGAGACTCCGGATCCAGTTAAGGAAGGGGTTGATCCACTTCGTCTGGTCAACGCAAGAATATTATTCTCTGTTCAACTTTTATCAACCAATCAATCAATCATATTTACAGAAGGTAGGTTTCTGATTACTCCAAGGACATTATATCAAGAACCTTCATTTCTGTTTTAAAGGAACTAAAATAAAAATTCTACATTGTGATGTTTTATGCTGCTTCTCTTCTGTCGGTTTTTTACATTTCTTGATGTTTTTACAATTCCATGTCATTCATAAAAATTAGGTCTCACACACTTATTCCCTTTTTTCTTTTTCTAAATATTTTGTTATGTTTGGGAACTTTCATCCTTGAATTATTTAAGTATTCTTTGCCTTGATTTAAAGAAGTCTCCAGAGACATGATTTGCATCCGTAGAATATCTAAACAATAATATATTTTTTTAAATAATAATAAAATCAAAATAAATTTTTTGTTTCTACATTTCGCGCATTTTAGAAAGGCATCCATTCGATTTGCCCTAAAAAAAAAACTGAATATTTTAACAGAGAAAAACATGGATTTACCCGGTATCGAATTACGAATTTTTCTAAGTTAGACGGAGAAAAAAAAAAATGATACTGGATGAGCACAATACACACACAAACCTTTTTACAATATTAAAGGAACTGTGAGCGTAATTTCAAATGACCCTATATGCAAAGATGGCAATGCCTGATCAGGCATGAATTAGGTATATTTTCATAATTTTGAAAACATATCATTTTTAATTATGGTTTCTCTATATACAAACTGAATTGCGCATTTCTACTGCAGGTAAATATGTCTGAATTATCAGAACTAAGCACTTTTCACCTAGAAAAAAGACGATATCATCAGATAAAGATTTCCAGGGTACTGTTGTGGAAATTACGCTTACAGTTCCTTTAAAAAACAAATTGTATATTCTACCTATCTATTTATTTATTAAGACTCCCCAATAACACAAGTGTTATCAGGTAACCACCCCTCCCTGCAACCCATAAAATAACCACAATATGATACCCAACTAAAGGGACCTAATTTAATGAATTTTCAGGGTCGTTGAATTGCCTACCGCCTGTTCAAATTTGTATCACCGATTTAAATTCTTCCAGAATCGTAAACTTTGAATCGGTGGTTCAAATTTGAACCGGCAGTAGGTAGTTCACCGACTTAGCTGAAATTCATAAAATTCAGTCCCTGCACATATTGTCTGGATGAATCCATGGAAGAAGTTACCTGTCCTCAGCCTGTGAGTCCAGATAGTCAGGTGTATATGAATTGTCCTGTATACCAGTCATCTTGCAACCTAGATAAGTAGATATATCAGATTTAAACATTTATTCAGTTTTGAGGGAATTTATAAAACCTAATATTTCCCGCTGTAGGGCGAAAAAATGACTTTATCACCCTGCTACTAAAATTGCAAATTTTACACCTAATTTTTTCCGTTGTAGGTTGAAAAAGTAACTTTATCGATCTGCTATAAAATAAGGGGGGGTAACATTGAATTAAACTTTATATATATATGCTATTGTAATGGGTATCATGCGTGCAAATAGGTTTATTTTTACTTTTTCTAGTTTGTTTTTGATCAAAATAAAAGTATTTTCATACCTCGCTACGTTCGGTGTGAAAATACTTACACTTTGATTTTAAACAAGCTAGAAAAATAAAAATCCCAGCAAAAACTTCTTAGCACTTGATAATACCAATTACAATGATATGAATAGATATGAAAAGACAATATGATTTTAAACTAACTTAGATTTATCAAATTTTCAGACCAAAAATATGATTGATTGAAAAAAGCAAAAAAATCAACGTCAAATACACTTCGAAAAAAGAATAAATTGGTTACATTAATTTAAAACAAATAAAATCTGATTGAAATGAGAATAAGAATTTGTGGTCTGTATAATTTTAGACAAAATAATCTTGTTGGTAAAATTTATCTGGTATTATTCTTAACAAATGATTCCAGCAAGGTTAAATTCCACACAAACAAATATGGTTGATAAGTACTGCACAGGATCCGGGTCTGCAATATTAAAACTTCTGCAATCAGAAATCTGGAAACTTGGAAAACTGAGTTGGATCCGCATCCGCATCAAAATAAAATGGGACCTGAGCTGGGAACTTGTTGGTTGAGATAGTTATAATCCCGAACTATTGATCTCGATATACACTGTGACACTTTTAATTTGAGGATCTTTTCCATATCTTCATTTTAGTTGTTTACTCCCTTGATCAAAGCTCCATTCAACCCATACTGGAAGCGATTAACATGCGGGATATCGAATAAATATAAATTAATCTGCAGATTAACAAAAGGTTTATGTCAAGTATTAATCATAATATACACAATACAAGAAGAGTTTTCAGCTCTGAGCTGAAACTTTAGAATGGTGGATATTGAGATTAATGCTTGATCCTCTGTTTTTCTTAATCTCGAGACTAACCTAATCTTGTACTTGTATCCTGAGAAGTGTATAAAATTCAACCAATCAGAGTCATTTTGCGCGCCATTTAACATTAATATAGAGAAACGGAGGGGGGGGGGGCTATCTAATTTAAAAAACGGTTTATGATTTTCTCTACTTTATCCAAGAAAGAACGGTTTAAGAAGAAAATCAAAAGTGTGTCCATTGGATCCTCAGATTAAGTAATCGGGATTAAGGATATCTCATTCTAAAGTTGTCAGCTCTGAGCATTGTATTTGGATTAAAAGTTACCTGTTGACAGTATTTGTCTAATTCTTAAAGAGACCCCTCACATCCTTCTGAAACATTCAACAACAATTTAAACAATTACTTTTAGATGACTTAGCAAGCTAACAATCTCCAAATTACAGATAATCTGCACCATACATCAGAGGTATATATTTTCTTGAAAATCAACCCCCCCCCCTTCCAAGTGTAAAAGGAATGTTAAGATATTTTAAGTTTTTTTCCGCTAAATTAGAAAAGTATCAAAAAGAATTTTTTTAAATCGGGGTTAATGGGAGGGGGGGGGGTTAATCTATTAAATTTATACCCCTGCAATACACTGATCAAAAAGGGGTAATATTATTATCTTACCACATTAATAAGAAATTATTTTTCAAACCGTAGTAGCAGATTGAAAAAAAAAACCTGTGCAACATTTTCGAAACTAGAAAAAATTGCATTATTTTACAAAAATAATATTTTAAAATTTTTGAATGAAAAAGAAATTGGGAAAAACAATAATTAAGTTAATAAATAAAAATACTGTAATCACACAACACACCTAGAGGAATATCACAGATAGAATATGCAAGGTGTCTCAAAATACTTGTAAAAATAAAATAATTATTTAGATGTTCAGTGATGAAAACATTTATTAAAGACCCGCCCTGGTTTTGTATCTCTTCCAAAACAAACTAAAAAATAATAGTGTTTAAAAGATCATTTAGATACTAGTTTTAAAATATAAATTCAAAATGATATCACCATTAACCATTAATAGCCATAACTGTGGACATATACATTGAGGCTTTAAAGTTTAAATAATGTAAAGTTTAACGTCGAAGACATAACCAAGTGATCATATTGGCAACAACTACAGATTCATCCATTTTACTCTTTTTTTAATCATCTTTTCAATTTCTGCAATTTGAGGAGATCATCTAAACTTGAATCTTCACTCCATCCTGCTTCAGTTCCACCCTCACCCCAGCTCTCTAGTTCACTACCTAACGCTGAACAAAAACAAACTATTCAAGAATCCTAGAACCCTTGAGGGGGGGGGGAGTGTCTCATCCTTTAGAACGCAAAATTAACTAAAAATGTATTTTTTCTAGTATCAAAAATCATGGATAAACTTAAGCGATTCCCCTCATTCCAAAAAATGGTTTCACAACTTCATACATTTTTAAAATTATTTTAATACCCCCCCCCCCCCCGAGATAAAATGTATTACCTAGTACTGGATCTGTACACTCTGGGCGTATTGCTAATCTACTAGAAGCGGGTTTTTCCTCTAAATATATTTATGAATAATATTTTTCGTTCAAACTATTTTCTATATTTATGAACAATCTTGAGAACACACCGTTGCCCAGGGTATTCATAGTTGAAACCCGCCGTTTACCTGTATGTAGTCGTAAATTACGATTTTAGCTTTTTCCCCCAATTTAAGTGAACCCATTCAACTTGAAATCTTCAAACCAAACTAAGAACATTTTCGTGGGTTTTCTGAGTTCCCCAGTCAACATTTTAAGTGAATCGGTCAAGGGGTTCCTGGGTTATGACTGGACAAACAAGTAAACAGACAAACAGAGATTACAACATTATTTGAACATAAACTTAGATATGATCTTGAACAAAATTGATCTTATACCTTTTCCAACAAATATTTTCTTCTGTTTTCTAATTTTTGGCGCCATATCTACAAATAGATCCATCATCTCCTCAGGTTCAGGTTCTTCAGATTTCTAAACAATTTAAAAATATAAATATTGATATTAAAGGCAGGGGCGTACTAGAGGTTTAGCCTTGGGGGGTGAGGTTTTGGCGTGCGTGAGCGCGCGATTTTTTTTTATTCACCCCACTAGCGGTCGTTGTTCACACCCCTAATAAACCAGTATTAAGAAGAAAGTTCAGTTTTAAACTCTATATTAACCCTATAAAGGCACGTATTTTAAATCCATTTTTCACAGGGCTTTTCAAAAATGTAATTTTTAGATCTGTAGTTTAAATAACAAAAGTTTATGGGCTATCTTAAATTTGTTTACACCAACCGGCTTCTTTTCTACCCTATGCAATTTAAAAATTGCAAAAAATCGTTTAAAAAACTTTCCTTACCCCTATTAGAGTTGGGGGGTGGGTGCTTTCCGACCCCCAAAACCTTACAGTGGTTTTTTCTAAATAACCTTTGAACTTCATAGTTGTGAGCAAATTTTGCTCAAAAAAATGTTTATGCATAGGGTAGAGTAGAGGACAGTCAAACGGCGGGACGGTGTTTCAAACAAATGTATACTTTGTTTCAACAAAAACGATCAACCAAAATTATCAAACATTATATTTTGAATTGGCTCATAATAAAGTTTCTTTTGTGTTTTATATTAAGCTGAACCATCATACATTATTATTTTGTATTTTGTGTTTGAAAATAAATACTCTAACTTTAAAAAATGGTTAATATATTTTATTAATTAAGATACAAAGCTAACATTTATAAATTTGAAAAGTTCTTGGAAAATGGATTTATATTATCATGCGTCATATGTTCTTTGTTTCTATGAGAAAATGTTCCCAACCCTGCAGTGCACCCCCTTTTCCTAAACATTGTTCCCCCTTTAAGTTATTTGTTCCTACCGGACCACTGCTCCTCCAAATATCCAACCCTGCTCCCCCATTTCGCAACCCCGTGAAATTTATTTAATTGAATAATGCTCTCTTTAACTCTGGGTCAAACATCTTGAACTCAGATATGGAGTTTAAATAAACCCCGATAATAAGATTAAGGTCTAATGAAAGAATTTGAGAAATCATCATGAAATGGACAAATTGTCAATTGATAAGAGAAGAATATAAATGTAAGTTTATATACTAAGGTGTGGGGGGGCCTAGGGGGGTTACACAGGGTTGTCGCCCCCCCCGTATGCCCCGGATTAAAGGGACTGTAGACGTGATTTCAAGTGACCCTCTAATTAGAAAGTGTCGTACGATGTCCGAACAACAATGTTTCCCTTTAACCCTTCGTTTGAATCAAAAGGAAAAAAATATTCTTTTCTTTTTTTTATCTGAAAACTGATCATTTTCTTTGGCGGATAAGTGCGGCATGGAGAGAAGGAATGAAATTAACAGAATAGAAACAGCCTTGCATTTTCTGATCAAAACATTTTCTGCTCAAAACATTTTCTGATTAAAACATTTTCTGCTCAAAACATTCTTTGATTAGAACCTTTTCTGATAAAACATTTTCTGATCAAAACATTTTCTGATAAAAACATTTTCTGATCAAAACATTTTCTGAAAAAAACATTTTCTGATCAAAACATTTTCTGATCAAAACATTTTCTGCTCAAAACATTTTCTGATTAAAACATTTTCTGCTCAAAACATTCTCTGATTAGAACCTTTTCTGATAAAAACATTTTCTGATCAAAACATTTTCAGATCAAAACATTTTCTGTTCAAAACATTTTCTGCTCAAAAATCAATCATTAGATATCTTTCTTCCACCCAGGAAATTTGATTATTTTAAATTATGGTTTCTTTGAGGTACACTAAACTTGACATAGAGGTACACTAAACTTTACATAGAGGTACACTAAACTTTACAAGAGGTACACTAAACTTTACATA